>NW_026576330.1:0-118712 GCF_028641065.1 Leucoraja erinaceus
CAATGCTCCAAAATACAATGTGACCATAGAGAGAACGCCTCAGCGGATTTATTCAAATTTCTTCATAACCGTCATTCGTGACTTGATGTGAATGGGGAAATTGAAGAGAAGCAAAATCCTGGATGAATCTGATTCTGCATTTGTCCTGGTGTTTGATGCCGAGGGGAAGTAGGAAAGATTGTTCCCGTGGTTGCTGGATGTCCATGACAAAGGCAACAAGGACAAAATTTAAGGTAAGGGGGGGAAATCATTTAGTAGTGAGATGAGGAAACATTTTTTTTAACACTGATAGTGGTGAGTCTCCCTCACTAACCCTACTTTCGTCCCCCAAGCCATTTTTTTTTTTGCCACACCCTTCTCCTCCCCCCCTCTGTCCCACACTTCCACCACTCCCCGTCTCCTCTTTCGCACCATTGCCTCCCGCTACCACTCCCCTCCCTCCCCATCACCCGCCACTACCAACAAACCACTCCTCTCCCCCTCTTCCTCCCCTCAACAGATCCCTGGTCATCACCCTCCCCATCCCTCGCATAACCCCACCTCTTTCCATCTGTTTTACCCCACCCCTTGGTCCCCATCGCTCCCTCCAGCCCCGTTCCCCTCTGTCCCTCCTCCACCAACCGCCTACCCTCCCTCTATTCAACTCTCTCCCCGTACCCCCAACCCTCCCCCTCTCCTCCCCCCTCCTCACCCGTATCCCAACTCCGTCACCCTCTACCACTATCCCCAACCCCTTCCCCTAACCCTTTCTCTCCCTTTTTAAACAACTCCCCCTGTTTCCTCTTCCACCACTGCCATGCTACCCCCTATCAACCGCCTTCAAACCTAAACATTCTTCCATTCTTCTCACACCCACACTCTTGCCCCTCTATCACCCCCACCCCGTTCCCATCCCACTCCTCACCCTCCCTACAACACTCTTCCCCCTCTCCTCCTCATTCCTCATTACCGTGGTGCACAGTATCTGTCAGTAAGAAGGAACTAGAGTTTATCCAGCTTTTTGTTGTTGTACCAGCCTCTCTCACTCTCTGCCCTTCTCTCTTCTCTCGACTCATGCACGGCCCGCTCCAACCCCTCCCCCCCCCTCTTTCACCTCTCTCCCCCATCCTCTCCTCCCCCTCTTTCCCTCCCACCCCCTCTACACCTCTTCCTCCCCTTCCTTACACAATATTTTTTGTGGGGGCGGGTCCACAGTGTGTGTGACTGTTTGTGGAGGCGGCCACGCGCTCTCCATTCAAGAAGACGCTCATCTGTTTGTGGAGGCGCGTGCTTAGTATGTGACCAAAGATCTTATAGCAGAGCTCTCCGCTACAAGATCTTTGTGTGTGACGACACATGCTCCCCCCCCCCTTTGGTGCAGGAGGCGCGCGCAGCATCTGAACGCTCAGCGATTATTCGAATTCTTCACTAACCGTCATTCTGACTTTGCTTGTGAAGAGAAAAGTCCTGAATTGTATTTGTCTGATGCAGGAAGATTGTTCCCAACGTTGGGGAAGTCCAGGACAAGCGGGACACAGTTTAAGGATAAAGGGGAAATCCTTTAGTACTGAGATGAAGAAAACATTTTTCACACAGATAGTGGTGAGTCTCTGGAACTCTCTGCCACAGAAGGTAGTTGAGGACAGTTCATTGGCTATATTTAAGAGGGAGTGAGATGTGGTCCTTGTGGCTAAAGGGATCGGGGGTATGGAGAGAAGGCAGGTACAGGATACCGAGTTGGATGATCAGCCATGATCATATTGAATGGTGGTGCAGGCTCGAAGGGCCGAATGGCCTACTACTGCACTTAATTTCTATGTTTCCCTCTCATCACGCCTCTCCCTCTCGTCACCCGTCTCCCTCTCCCACCCATCCTTCTCTCCCCCACCTCCCTTCCCTCTTCCACCCCCCCCCCCTACCCCTCCCTCCCCCACTCTCCCACTTCTCACCCCTTACCCCACCCCTCTTCCTCCCTCCACCCCTATCTCTTCCCTTCCCCTCTCCCCCCCCCACCCCTTCCCCTACCCCTCTGTTCCTCTTCCTCCACTCCTCTGTCCCCTCTTTCCGCTACCCCTCTACCCCTCCCCACTCCTCTCCCCCCCTCTCCCTCTCCCCACCCCCCTTCCTCTCTCTACCACCCCCCCCTTCCCTCTCTACCACCACCCCCCTTCTTCCCCTACCCATCCCTCCCCACTCTTCGACTTCTACCCCCCTTACCCCACGCCTCTCCCACCCCCACCCATCTCTCTTCCCCTCCCTTCCCCTCTCTCCCCCCACCCCTTCCCTACCCCTCTGTCCCTCTTCCACCACCCCCCCATCCCTCTTCTACCACTTCCGCTACCCATCTCCCTCCCTCCCCCCACTCTCTCCTCCCCCTCTCCTCACCCCTCTCCCATCCCTCTCTCCCCCACCCCCCTTCCCTCTCTAACCCCACCCCCTTCCCTCTCTCCCCCCACACCCTTCCCCTATCCCTCTGTCCATCTTCCCATCACTCCCGCTACCCCTCTCCTCCTCCCCCCCCATTCTTTCCCCCCTTTCCCCCCTCTCCCCCCCACCCCTCCCTCCTCCCCTCCCTCACCATCCCCCCTCCCCCAAAGCTCGCTCCCCATCCCTCACCCCCTACCCCGCTCTCCTTTCCCTCCCAAATCTATCCCGTTTCTTCCTCCTCCTCCCCCCTCCCCGCAAACGCCGTTGGGGAAACAGACCCAACGGGTCTGCACTTGGTCTAGTCTTAAATAAAGCTAATGAACTGGCCTCCTGTGGAATTCCAGAGATTCACCACTCTCTGTGTGAAAAATGGTTTTCTCATCTCGGTCCTAAAAGATTTCTCCCTTATCCTTAAACAGTGACCCCTTGTCCTGGACTTCCCCAACATCGGGAACAATCTTCCTGCATCTAGCCTGTCCAACCCCTTAAGAATTTTGTAAGTTTCTATAAGATCCCCCCTCAATCTTCTAAATTCTAGCGAGTACAAGCCAAGTCTATCCAGTCTTTCTTCATATGAAAGTCCTGACATCCCAGGAATCAGTCTGGTTAACCTTCTCTGTACTCCCTCTATGGCAAGAATGTCTTTGGCAAGGGAGATGGAGAGGGGGGGAGGGAAAGAGAGAGTCTAGGGGGAGAGAGGAGGGGGGGAGAGGAGGGGAGGAGGTAGGGGGGGATGGGTAAGGGGAGAGAGGGGGAAGAGTGTGGAGGGAGGGGGAAGATTGGGAAGAGAGAAGGGGGTGGGGGAGAGAGGGATGGGGTGGGAGGAGGAGGGAGGAGGGAGATGGGGTAGGGGAGGGAGGGGAAGATTGTGGGAGGGCGAGGAGAGCGGAGGGGGAGGGGGAGAGAAGGAGAGAGATGGCGGAGGGGGAGTGAGGTGTGGGGGATGGGGGGAGGATGGGTGAGGGAGGGGAGGAGGGAGATGGGGGAGGGGAGGCAGGGGGGAAGATTGTGGAGGGAGGGGGGGGTAGAGGGAGAGAGGGGAAAGAGTGGGGAGGGAGAGTGGGGGGAGAGAGAAGTTGAAGAGGGGCAGGGAGGTAGGGGGAGGGGGGTTGAGGAGGAAGAGGGACAGAGGGGAAGGGATGGGGAGAGGGGTTGGGTAAGGGGGATAGAAGTGGAAGTGGGGAGGTAGGGGGAGTGGTGGAAGAGGGACAGAGAGGTGGGGGGGAGGGGCTGTAAATGGACATGTAAATGGATCCATTCCGATTGGACATCTGTGAGCATTGGGCGTTGTGACATCACACGATGAAACGTTCGCCCACATTCTATGGGTGAGAAGCAAGTTTTTTTTATTGGGGGGGGAGGGAGAAGGATTTGATTAATAATGTGTACATTAAGACAACGAAATGTAATCAGTAGTGGATACTTGTAATGAAAACTGAAATCCCTACCGAAGGAGATAATCTCGTCAGTTTCGGCGTAGCAACGAATTAAAGGCTGGCAACGACAAGTCAGGCAAGCAGCCGGACGGAAAAGAGAGAAAGAGAGAGAGACAGAGAGAGAGGGAGAGAGAGAGAGAGAGAGAGAGAGAGACACACACACACACACACAACTGGAAGCTCATTCCACACCGCTACCACTCTCTCAGTAAAGAAGTTTCCCCTCATTTTACCCCTAAACTTCTGTCCCTTCATTCTGAAGTCATGTCCTCTTGTTTGAATCTTCCCTCTTCTCAAAGGGAAAAGCTGGTCCACATCAACTCTGTCTATCCCTCTCATCATTTTAAAGACCTTTATCAAGTCCCCCCTTAACCTGCGCTCCAGAGAATAAAGACCTAACTTATTCAACCTATATCTGTAACTTAGTTGTTGAAACCCAGGCAACATTCTAGTAAATCTCCTCTGTACTCTCTCTATTTTGTTGACATCCTTCCTATAATTGGGCGACCAAAATTGTACACCATACTCCAGATTTGGTCTCACTAATGCCTTGTACAATTTTAACATTACATCCCAGCTTCTATACTCAATGCTCTGATTTATAAAGGCTAGCATACCAAAAGCATACCAAAAGCTTCCTTAAGGATAAGGGGGAAAACTTAAGGATAAGGGGGAAATCCTTTAAAACCGAGATGAGAAGAACTTTTTTCACACAGAGAGTGGTGAATCTCTGGAACTCTCTGCCACAGAGGATAGTTGAGGCCAGTTCATTGGCTATATTTAAGAGGGAGTTAGATGTGGCCCTTGTGGCTAAGGGGATCAGGGGGTATGGAGAGAAGGCAGGTACGGAATACTGAGTTGGATGATCAGCCATGATCATATTGAATGGCGGTGCAGGCTCGAAGGGCCGAATGACCTACTCCTGCACCTAATTTCTATGTTTCTATGTTTACCACCCTATCTATATCAGATTCCACCTTCAAGGAACTATGCACGGTTATTCCCAGATCCCTCTGTTCAACTGTATTCTTCAATTCCCTACCATTTACCATGTACGTCTTATTTTGATTTGTCCTGCCAAGATGTAGCACCTCACATTTATCAGCATTAAACTCCATCTGCCATCTTTCAGCCCATTCTTCCAAATAGCCTAAATCACTCTGTAGACATTGGAAATCCTCTTCATTATCCACAACACCCCCTATCTTGGTATCATCTGCATACTTACTAACCCAATTTACCACACCTTCATCCTGATCATTGATGTACATGACAAACAACAAAGGACCCAACACAGATCCCTGAGGCACCCCACTAGTCACCTGCTTCCAACCCGACAAACAACCATCCGCCATTACCCTCTGGCTTCTCCCATTCAGCCACTGTTGAATCCATCTTGCTACTCCTGCATTTTTACCCAACAGTTGAACCTTTTTAACCAATCTTCCATGCGGAACCTTGTCAAAGGCCTTGCTAAAGTCCATATAGACAACATCCACTGCTTTACCCTCGTCAATTTCCCTAGTAACCTCTTCAAAAAATTCAAGAAGATTAGTCAAACATGACCTTCCAGGCACAAATCCATACTGACTGTTCCTAATCAGACCCTGTTTATTAGGAAGACAGGTTGTACATTTTTATTGCAGGAGGACACAAGTATAATAGGTTAAAGTACATCTTACTAGATTTATATAGGGCATAGGATTGGACCATAGATTCTGGTCTCCATATCTAAGCATCAACCTGAAGAAGGGTCTCGACCCGAAAGCATCACCCATTCCTTCTGTCCAGAGATTCTGCTTGTCCTGCTAAGTTACTCCAGCATTTTGTGTCTATCCTCTCAATATAAGAGGTTGGTTTTTCAGAACTGAAGTGAGAAGAAATGTCTTCATCGCAAGGGTAGCACATCTTTGGAATGCTCTACACTAGGCTTTGGGTATTGATTGCATTCACGAAAAAGAGTGATCATTTATTGGACATTAAGTGAATCGGGGGAATGTGGGTTAGTGCATGAAGGTAGCACTGATTAATAGATCAGGCATGATTTTATGAATGGCAGAGCAGCCACAAGGCCGATTTGCAGCCATCTTCCTTTGCTTATGTCGCAGGCCATTTGGGGATGCTTGGAACTGATCCATTCTTGGAGCTCTAAAATCTTAGACCAAGAAGATATGATGGAAATATTTGCACTGATGAAAAGATTACCGTTGCTGTTCATGTCAATAGTTTACTAGAACTAATCAGAAAAATGGTGGGCGAACCAATAAAATACTAACATAATTTAATATTGCATTAATCTCTGCCCTGAAGCCAGTTCATATATGGTTTCATGGCAAGGTACTAGAAAGGGACTGAGAACATTTCCTCGGTGTTATGAATGTCACGATTTTGAAAAGATTGGTGGGTTAGTAGATATTTGTGATGCCAATATCTCCAGATTTTAAATTGAGCTATGTTCCTCTCTGCTGGAAAGTCTTGGGTTGAATAGATCAGGAAGTAATATTTTCTTTTTCATGCTTTCATCTTTGAGATCAACAATTATTTTCTTCAATGATGTTCATAATTTGTCCATTTAAAATCTAATTCCTACTTTTATATTTTTGCTTACAGAACTTTACCATTTGATGATTTTGTCAAGCGTGCAGCAGAGGCAACTCATGCAGAATATTTCATATCTGAGGTATTAATACAGCCCTTTTAAAAAAGTATATCTGTTGTAGCAAACAATCTAGCCATTATGGAAAATTCCCGTTTTCGACTCAGAACACAGAAACAACCCCTTCAGCTCATCAGATCAATAGCAATCAATAGGAAGGGGAACATTATCCTGGTCGGAGATTTGCTAATGCTACTTGGCTAGTGCCAGCACAATTGCAATTCAATGTTCCGGGGTACAGATCCGGCATGCAATGATCATGATATAGGTGGAGCTACAATAGGAAGGGGATTTGTGTTTTTGATGAGGGAGGATGGTCTTGGGGAATCGTCCATTGGTTGAACTTAGAAGCGGGAATGGGCGATCACTTTTGTATTATAACCTCCAATAATCAGTGTGAATGAGAGGAAGAAATGTGTAGGAATCTTGCAGATGGCTGTAAGAAAAATTGGTTTGTAATAATAGAAACACAAAAAACTACAGATGCTGGAATCTTGAATGAAATGCAAAGTTCTGGAGTGACTCAGTGGGTTGTAATAATAGGTGACTAACTTTCTTTAAATTGACTGCATCTGTCATCGTGGAAAAGGCTTGGATAGAAATGTGTTAAATGGGTCCAGGACAGTTTCTCAAAAACTCAGGGCAGCACCATGGAGCAGTGGTAGAGCTGCTGCCTTACAGAGCCAGAGACCCAGGTTCCATCCTGATGTCAAGTGCTGTCTGTACGGAGTTTATACATTTTCCTTGTTTTTCTCCAGGTTCTTCTGGTTTTCTTCCACACTCCACAGACAAAGTAGGTTAATTGTCTTTGGTAAAATTGGAAATTGTTCCAAATCTGCAGGATACTGTTAGAGTACTTGTGATCGCTGGTACGGATGACTTGGTCGGCCGAAGGGCCTGTTTCCGCACTGTATCTCTGAATTCCAAATTGTAGATGGCTCAACTAGAGGTGGGGGGGGGGCAATACTGGACCTCCTATTGGGAAATGAGGCTGGGCAAATGTCTAAAGTGTCTGTTATTTTATTAGTATTAAAATAGTTATTGAAAATGATATGATATTTTATGACAAATTAAAATCCTAAATTGGGACGACATATTTTGAAGGCATTAGACAGGAATTTACAGAGGTTGTGTGGGAGAGGCTGTTTGGAGGGTTACTGAACATCGGTCTTTTAAAAAATGCTATGGAGGAAATTCGGGGACAATATAATCCTGATATAGTGAAGGGCACGATTGGCAGAACTATGGATGACAAAATATATTGAGGCACAGGTTAGGACTAGGATGAAGCCGTATATCAGATATGGGCAGCTGGGATCAAATCCCTTGAATACAAGCAATGAAGAACTACACTTAAAAAGCAATTCAGAAATGTAAAAACTGGACAGGAGATTGTATTGGCACATAAGATAAAGGAGAATCCTAAGAGATTCTCTTAAGAGTACTTCAACGGCAAAAGGGTAACAAGGGAGAATATAGGTTCCCTTAGGATCAAGGTGGTTGTTCATGAGTGGAGTCACAGGAGATGATTGAGGTCTTAAATGAATAGATCTTGTCTGTATTTGCTTGTATTTACTATGGAGGTGGTCATTGAAGCTAAGGAACTAAGGTAAATGAATGGTGATGTATTGATAAATATCTTTTTTTTTCACTTTTTTTCAGAGACATATGCAAAGTGCAACACCATCACCATAAATAAAACAAAATAAGAAAAACAGCAATCAAAATAAAAAAATAAGTAGATTGGGGAAAAAAAAAGAAGTAAATAAATGAAAAATTGGAATAAGACCGTGTGGTTCACTTACCAAATTAAAAAAGAAAAAAATATTACATTGATTAGTTATCTGGAGTATTGATAGATATCTACAGTACAAAAGAGGATGTGTTTCTGGAGTTTTTTTAGTTTAGAGATACAGCACTTTAGCCTTTCAGCCCACCAAGCCCGCGCCGTCCAGCGATCCCCGCACGCGAACACTATCCTACACGCACTAGGAACAAATTAGAATTGTATCAAGCCAATTAACATACAAACTTGTACATCTTTGGAATGTGGGAGGAAACCGGATAAAACAAATGTACTGCTGCATCACCGTACCACCCTTGAGGAAAATTATGTTAGGAACAGCAGCTGGCTAGGCTGGGACTTTTTCTCTTGGAACATGGGAGGTTAAGGGGTGACAAAAAGAGGTAAATAAAATCATACGGGTTATGGATAAGGTGGATATTTACTGCCTTTTCCCTAGGATAGAGGAGTCTAAAATTATAGTCCGTACGTTTAAGTTAAGAGGGAAATAATTTAAAGGGGACCCGAAAGGCAACTTTTTCACACACAAGTTGGTGGACATGTGGGATGAAATGCCACGAGAAGTTGTAGAGGTATGTACAATTACAACATTTAAAAGATATTTGGACGGGGACATAGACAGAAATGTTTTAGAAGGATATGCGGGATATGTGTCAAAAGTTAGATGTGGCTCTCGTGGCTAAAGGGATCAGGGAGTATGGAGAGAAGGCAGGTGCGGGATACTGAAGCGAGTCTGCTCGACTATGCCAAACTCATCTACCAACAGATGGTTTGCACCCTTCCACGCCATGATCATATAAGTACTCAAGTTAATTGTTTTATACAATGGAAGGGTAGCAGTATAAGATTGTAGAGATAACGTAAGTTGAAAATATTGGCAATAAATGAAGGGAGGCCTGAAACTAACAACAAATTGCAAATAAATGCCCCTCTGATTAAAACAGCTTTTGTTGTTTATACCTGGAGAAATCAAAAATTTATGAATGATTACTGTGTGGTACTTACATAACTGGTAAATTGTGGCAAACAATGTGAGGTGTTTCAAGAACTCCAATACCTCCTCCATTGTAATAGACACAAAATGCTGGAGTAACTCAGCAGGGCAAGCAGTATCTCTGGAGAGATAGAATGGGTGACGTTTCAGGTCGAGACCCTCAACTAGCATCTGCTGTTCCGACCTCCACTGTAAGGTTGATCTACTCCTGGATATGATTGTTTTCTTCCCTGAACTCAGTAGATTCATGTAAATGTAAATGAAAAATATTCATTTAAAAAAGACATTGCCCATTTCTAAGGCTCCTCGCATAGACTACAACATTGATTGCTAAGGCGAGGCACTCTTTCTAGCAACCTATAATAGAATATTTTAGGCTTCTCCGTTATGTTATCTGCCAGACCTATCTCATGGGCCTCTATTTACCCTTCTAATTTCCTCCTATATCGCATATTCCTCAAGGCACTTGCTTGGTTGCAGCTGTTTTTCCCTGATTAGACTTTCAACGTCCCCGTCAACCAAGGTCAACTAATCATGACAGCCCTGCTCTTCTTGACCTGAATATCTCACTTTTAAAAGGTTCCGACCTGCCAAAAGCCCCTTTACCTACAAATAATTTCTCCCAATAAATGTTTAAAAGTTCCTGTATCATGTCATCAAAATTAGCATTTTTCTAATGTCAGACTTTAACGATGACGAGTCATGTTTTAATTATTCTGTCAGGTCTCCGTAGACCTGTTTTAAAGGTCCATGTGGTTATCTCCATGGTCCATACTTGCTTGTATTTTATGTCAATACTGAGGGCTGGCCAAGCTGCCAGCACAAGGTTGAGTGGTGACTAAGCAGCAGGCATATTGTATCCTGAGCCCCAATCATGATAGCTGGAGACAATTACTAATAATTCAAGTGCATTCACTGAAATGGCAGAAATCACTAGAACTTCAAAATAAATAGCTAAAAACATATTAAACTACAAGTGATTAAAACATTAAAATAAACAAAGCACATAAAATTAACATTACATTACCCACGATCCTGTGCAAATGAATCGGGTCACTTTCAGAACCCCACTCCTCCTGGGTTTAAAGCCAGTGGTCACTGTAAAGTGTTCCTAATATAGGGGTGAGTGGTAGAATCTGGGGAGAGTTAATGAGAATGTGGACAGAACAAAAATTGTGCTCAATGTTAGATTAGTGGAGGTGGACGGTGGGTCAAAGGGCCTATTTCCGTGCTGTATCTCTCTGCCTGACACTTTTAAGAGATCTTACGTGTGGAAGAAAAAAAAAATGTATTACCATTTATTATCTGTTCTTGTTGGACCTGCCTTTCTTGAAAATACCTGAAGAAATTTGAAAGGATGAACAAGGGTACTTCAGTCTAAACAGCTCTGCCTCTATGTCCTGTAGTTCTGCTCTCACAGCCCTCCCCCAGACGAAACAACATAGTGTTCCTGGTCCTCACCTATCATTCCACTTGCCTTCGCAGCCAACAATTCTCCAACATTTCGGTCACCTCCGTCGTGATCCTACCACTAGTCACATCTTCCCATCCCCACCCTTTTCCGTCTTCTGCAGAGACGCTCCCTCCACAACTACTTGGTTCACTCATCCCTTCCCACTCAGACCACCTCCCCCAGATACTTTACCCTGCAACCTCAGATGTAACACATGTCCCAACACTTCCTCCCTCATCTCCATACATGGATCCCAGCTGTCCTCCCAGGTGAGACAGGCATTCATGTGCACCCCAATGTGGTCTCAAGTACATCGGCGAGGCCAAGTGTAGATTCAGCACCTGTCTCACCAAACACTTGCGCTCGGTCTGCCAAGGTCAACCAAATCTCTCAGTTATTCACCATTTTAATTCCTCTTCCATTCCCATACTGACCTTCCTATCCTCAGTCTCCTCTAATGCGAGGGTGAGAACACATGCAAATTGGAGGAGCAGAACCTTTTATTCTCCTTTGATAGCTCATAATCTATGATATGAACATTGAATTCAATTTTAGGCAACTAACTGCACCCACTCCCCATCCCCCACCCCCCCCCCCCCCCCCCCCCCCAAGCCTTCCTCCCCACCTCCACCCTCCACCCCCATCTCTTCTGTGCCACACCTGGACATACCTATTTCTCCCCTTCCACCCACATTCCTTCCTTCACAATTGACAACCGTTTCTAATTTTCAAAGTCAAAGTAAATCTTATTCGTCACATGCACATTACACGCAGTGCAATGAATTTGCCAGCAGCGACACACTTAAAAATAACATATGATCTATCTATGTACTAGACTAAGTGGGACCCGTTGGGTCCCAGCATCACACAGGAGGGCTGGTATGCAAATTGTGCGCCAAATGGATTCTTGGGCTTGCGTCTCAGTCAATCAAGCCTGTTGTGCTGGCAACTCACTCACTCACGGCTGGTGGGCTGGTAGTTGACTAACGGCTAATCCTTGAAATTCTATTTCAAGCAGGGTATAAGGCCAACAAATTCAAGTGCAGTTTCTTACCATTTGAAGTAGGGTGCAAAGCCACTAAAGACAGCGAGTCGTGACCTCTCCCTCCTCCATCTAGCAGAGACTGAGCCACACCCACATTTCCAGGTTTTATAACCGCCCCCCCTCCCCCCACCGGAAAAGGTGTGGCTTTCATGGAGTGATTGACAGGAGTGAGATTTTCAACATTTAAAAAAAAACTAATAACACTTTTATTTTTCATTGATGGGAAGAATTCTCTTCAAACCATTGGGGGTAAGAGTAAGATTGCAAAAGTAACAGTAAGTGGTAGCGTTCAATCTAAAATCAAATATACAGTGCAAACCTAAGTATTTGCATTTACAGTAGTGTATTTTAACTTCAAGCCACACACCCAGCCACCACCATTTGCAGTAAGTAGTGCATTTCAACTTCATGCTACCATTTGCAGTAAGTAGTGCCTTTCAACTTCATGCCGCCATTTGCAGTGCCTTTCAACTTAAAGCCAAAGCACAAGCCACCATTTGCAGTACCTTTGACCTTCAACCCACAATTTGCAGTAAGTAGTGCCTTTCAACTTCAAGCCAATGCACCCGCGCCCCATTTGCAGTAAGTAATGCATTTTAACTTCAAGCCATTGCAACCAAGCCACCGTTTGCAGTAAGTAGTGCCTTTAAACTTCAAGCCACACCCAAGCCATCATTTGCAGGAAGTAGTGCCTTTCAACTTCAAGTCAAAGCTCCCAAGCCACCATTTGCAGTAAGTAGTGCCTTTCAACTTCAAGCCAAAGCAACCAATCCACCATTTGCAGTAAGTAGTGCCTTTCAACTTCATGCCACCATTTGCAGTAAGTGGTGTCTTTCAACTTCAAGCCACACCCAAGCCACCATTTGAAGTAAGTAGTGCCTTTCAACTTCAAAACAAAGCACCAAGCCACCATTTGCAGTAATAGTACCTTTCAACTTCAAGCCAAAGCTCCCAAGCCACCATTTGCAGTAAGTGGTGCCTTTCAACTTCATGTTAACATTTGCAGTAAATAAGCTTTAGAAACACTTTAAAAACACTTTAGAAACACTTTAGAAACAAGCTTTAGAACCAATAGACATTTTTTGCAAGCTTTAGAACCAAATAGACATTTTTATTGCAAACTTTAGAACCAATAGACATTTTTTTGCAAGCTTTAGAACCTTTTTTTTTGCAAGCTTTAGAAACCAATAGACATTGTTTGCAAGCTTTAGAATCAATAGACATTGTTTTGCAAGCTTTAGAAGCAATAGACATTTTTTGCAAGCTTTAGAACCAATAGACATTTTTTACAAGCTTTAGAACCAATAGACACTTTTTGCAAGCTTTAGAACCAATAGAGACATTTTTTTTGCAAGCTTTAGAACCAATAGAGACATTTTTTGCAAGCTTTAGAACCAATAGAGACACTTTTTGCAAGCTTTAGAACCAATAGACATTTTTTGCAAGCTTTAGAACCAATAGACATTTTTTGCAAGTTTTAGAACCAATAGAGACATTTTTTTTGCAAGCTTTAGAACCAATAGAGACGTTTTTGCAAGCTTTAGAACCAATAGATACATTTTTTGCAAGCTTTAGAACCAATAGACATTTTTTGCAAGCTTTAGAACAAATAGACACATTCTGCAAGCATTTTAGAACCACTAAGTCATTTACATTTGAGTAGACATGTGTTCAGTGTTATTCACAGCTCAGAGAAACGTGACCCTCTGCCTTCCTCCATCTTGAAGAGACCGTGTGGCACACCACTTCCTGGTTTTATAGTCCTTCCTGCCGCCAGCGGGGGCAGCAGAGAGAATGGGGATTTTTTTAAATAAAAAAACATTAATATCTCTGTCATTTTTAATCGATGGGAAAAATACTCGGCACACATGCGGCGGAGGGGGGCTCTGAGCAAGGTGGCCAAAAATGACGGCCGTAGGTGGCGGCGTTCTCTCGGAAATCGCAGCACAGAAGGCCAAAACCGGTCAAGAACAGACTTTTAGTAATATAGATGACTAAAACTCTCATCTTGACCCCTTCCTGTCTGCGTTGTAATTAAATTTGCGCAAAAGCGATCCCCCATAGCGCTACGATTTTTCACCACCTTACCCACCTTACTCTGCTGCAAGTCAAATGCTTTGTTCCGATCTGTGAAATAGTACAAAAGTTATGAAGGATTTGAAGGTTCCCCTGCCCCACAGCCCCCCTCCCCCTCAGCCCCCACTCCCCCTCACTCCTCCTCCCCCTCAGCCCCCCTTCCCCCACATCCCCTCCCTCCCCCACATCCCCTCCCTCCCCCACATCCCCTCCCTCCCCCACATCCCCACTTCACCACCTCCCCCCTTCAGCACATCCCCCCTCCCCATGCCACCCTCCCCCCCCACACCCTCTTCTCTCCACACCCCCCTCCCCCACATACCCCCTCGCCCACACACACCCCTCCCCCTCCCCCATCCCCCTCCCCCCCTTATTCAACCCCCGTACCCCACCACTCCCTCATACCCCCCTGCCACACACACACACACACACACATCCTGCTGCCGATGCTCCGAGCCTGACTCTGGGAAAGGCCACTCCAATCCATGATGTTAGGCCGCGAGAGAGGCGACATGGAAAAAGTCGCCTCTCCATGGAGGAGGCAGCCAAAAGCAGTTTCCCCCTTTCCCATCCCCTCCCAACCCCCACATAAGACATGCTGAGAGATGCCCAAACTGACACTAAACACGGCAAAAAAAACAAAAAATTTGAAATAACAAACACGCTGCTGGCAGGGCAGCCTTCTCGCAGCGTCCCACCGACCTATTTTGTCTCGCAACTTCTGTATTTTCATCTCTGGCATTTGTCCAATCATCTGCCTATCAAAACCCCAAACTCCCCCTTCACCTATATTAATCTATTACTTTCCAGGCTTTATCCTGCCCCTCTTCTCTTCCAGCTATCATTCCACCCACCTCCCACAATCAATCTGAAGAAGTGAATAAAATCATGAGAAGAATAGATCGGGTAGATGCACAGAGTCTTGCCCAGAGTAGGTGAAACGAGGACAAGAGGACATCGTTTTAAGATGAAGGGGAAAATATTTCATAGGAGTCTTCACACAAAGGGTAGTGGGTGTGTGGAACGAGCTGCCAGAGGAGGTAGTTGAGGCAGGGACTATCCCATCATTTAAGAAACAGTTAGACAGGTACATGGATAGGACATGTTTGGAGGGACATGTTCGCCGGTGTGGACAAGTGGGCCGAAGGGCCTGTTTCCACATTGTATCACTATGATTTTAAAGATCCCAACACAAAACATCAATGTTCTCCACAGATGCTACCTCACCTGTAGTTACTCCAGCAATTTGTATTGGAATGATATGTTGAGCACAAAATTCATTGATTTAATTAACTTTGCTACATACAGTGGCATTTTCCCTCTGTCATTGGTCTTATTTTCTAGATGTCCTATTACTTGTGCATTGTTTTGCATAGAAATTATCTGAATAATATTTTGCTTTTACTGTTCCATTAAATTTGAAGTTGTCATATTTGCCATGCTGTCTTCAGGGACTAATTGTATGCTCACTTTCACTGTAAATCAGTCCATGCGTTCTTTTTAATGATTTTTGAGAATTCTGCAGGGAGCAGTCATGGAAAGGGTAACACTGCAGAGCAGTTTATCCCAGAACTTTTAAATACCATTGAATATATGTATCTTTGATGATTCATAATTTGTACGGATTTATGAGCTGAATGCCCTTATGACTAATGTAATAATTGTTTTGTCTTCAGGATGAAAAGTATTATTTGCGGTCGTTAGGAGTAGACCCGCGTAAGGTAGGTGACTTAAAATTAGAAATATTTTGCAGTCTGCGACCCCTAAACCTTCATCTTTTTTATAGTTTTCTCTTTGTGCTTGAATCACTTTGGAGTATCTTCAGTTATCCTATATTTGTAGTAATACTGCCACTCTAAACAAATAGTGTTTGCAGGATATTTTCACCACAAGCATTGCAATGGGAATTGATCTCACCCTTGCATGTTACAGTATCCAATTAATCCTCCGTATTCTTTGAAATAGTTAGATGTTATAATTTGGTGCAAATTTAACGGATTGTGGACTTGGTGCAAGGTTTAGGGTTTACAGACTGAATTAATACTGATATGGTTGTGAAGCCCCCTTACTAACCAATTGTTGGGAGGCATTTATTTCGGGGGCTAGAACTGTAGTCATCTTACTCTGATCTAGTGAGATGCCAGGATAAATTTCCCAGTGGACCTTGACTGAAATAAGTCTCTGCCAATTAAAATGACTTGTGTTCTGTAGTTTTACTAAAATAGGCTTGTGATACAATTGGTTTAAATGTGCCCAGTGTACTGTTCAGATAATTTAAAATACAGTTGAAATACAATGACTCGAGACTATGCTTGGTAGCTCTCAAATTTCATATAATTAATCTGCTGTTATTTTAAAAGATGCATAAACACAAGGGAAACAGCAAACACATTCACATTTCTCTGTTATACAAAAAAATTCCCTGATGGAAAATGGATAATCAGATTGGGTAATCAGACTACATTGGGTAATCAGACTACATTGGGTAATCAGACTACATTGGGTAATCAGACTATTTCAAATAATTATACTTCCCATTTTAGTTTGTCATCAGGATCCAAAAAGCATCTATGTTGAATTATATTACAAATTTTATTACAAATCAAACGATATAAACTAATAGCAATATTACATTTTTCAGAATGGGTTGAAGTATTTTTAATAAAATGCCAGGAAGAAATTTATTAATTGAAAAGCAAAGTATTTGAGAAACATTAACAATAATTGCACCAAAGATTTGGGATGAAAAGAGCATGTGTTGAGATTTATGGCTTTTGAGAGAGACAAACATTTGGTGACAATTTTTCCTCATACTAGTATGTTTACTGCTTTCAATTGCACCTTTTGGCTACAGATGGATATGCCAAGTATTATCAAATGGGCAGTGGGCAGGTGCTATAGACCTGCACGGGAAGGTAGACGCCCCCTCTCCCACGCGTCTCGGGCAGATGGGGCTCGTCAGCCTGGGAAGGCAGTCCATCTAGGAGAGGGAAAACTCTGACTTCAAGTCTCCACTGCCTTGTGGCCATATCCAGTCATGGAAAAGGCTTCAGAAGTAAACCTCAAGAAAATCCGAAGCCCCTACGGCAGTTCGTCGTTGTCTACAACCTCGCTCTGGCAGCTCCTGCGACGCGCTGGTGCTAAGCTGTAACGGCCCGGCTGTTCCTTTGGATCGATCAGTGACGTGGAGAGGGGGGGACGTGCTGCATGGGCAACAGCATGTCCTCTATATGACATCGCACAGGCTTGCATCCGACCAGGATGCATAACCCAAGGTCAGTCATGACCGAGGGGAGCCTGATTATAGATCATAGGTCACTCGCTATAAACATTCTCGGCAGCAGTGGTGCTGCGTTGTGTGGAGTGCCGTCCCCATCCCCTTCTTGCGGTGTCCGGGGTGGCCCTGGGCTGGCGGGGCGGTGGCGGCCCCGGACATGCAGCCGGCGGGGGAGGGGGGGCGGGAAGCGCTGGCTCCAGTTCCGCTTTGCCGGTGCAGCCGGGTTTGCTCGCCGCCGGGGTGCCGTCCTGGAGCGGTGGCGGCCCCGGACTTACAAGCGGCGCGGGGGGAGTTGTCCGGCGGCCACTGGGTAGGGAGGGGGGTTGCAGCTGGCAGTCCCTGGTAAGTTGGGGAGCAGGTTCCTTGGGAGTTAGAGCGAGGTTGGGCTGGAGTTCTCGCTTCTTCTCTGCGCTGTCCTGTAGGTCCGGGGCTGTCGGTTGGCCCGGCGGGACAGGCAGGAGTTGAGCAGGGGTCGGTGCTTCTCCGCACTGGCTGTTGGCCCGTCGGTCCGAACGTCTCCGGCCGTCATTCGGGGGGGAGAAACGGTCCAATGGCGGTTCGGCGACGCTTGTGGCGCTGGGGTCCCGGGTTCGATCCTGACTGCGGATGAGGCATAGGTCTGTGTGCATGTTGCTGCCGAAAATGTCTCTCCGCCCCAGTCTCTACCCCCCCCCCCCCCCCCCCATCTCCCACTCGCATCTGCCCCCTTTATCTCGCTGTTACACCCCGCTCTCCTGCTACCTGGCACCCCCTTTCCTGAGATGAAAGATCTTTTTACATATAAATCATGAATAAAGATAAGAATGTATACACAGTTTATACAGTCAGCGCTTCGTTCCTAATTTGAGTCAGCTATGACAAATATAAGCTTGAACAAAGACCAAGAATCGGACCCAAACTATACTCACTGTATCTACAGCGCTTCGTTCGATTTTTCTTTATAGCGTTTGACCTTTGACAAATCCCATAATTCCTTGCATATTTTGGAATATCGAACTCCCTTATTATAATAAGGGATGTCAGCCTACAAGCATGGAACAATTTTTTATTATACATTACACTATTTTATCAAGTGTGTTGAAAGGAACTTTGCTGCATTAACAGAGTTGAAAGAACTTAATGGAGACACAAGGAACTGCTGTTGATGGAATCTTGAATAAAACACAAGTCCTGGAGTAACTCAGCTTCAGTAACTGAAGAAGGGTCTTAATCCGGAGCGTCGTCTATCTGCTGCCTCATTTGCTGGATTATTGCATAAGACCAGAAGACATCGGAAGCATTTAACCCATTGAGTCTACTCCACCATTCAATCATGGCTGATCTATTTTTCCCTCTCATCCCCATTCTCCTGCCTTCTCCCCATAACCTTTGATGCCCTTACTAATCAAGAATCTGTCAATCTCCGCTTTAAAAATATCCAATATCTTGGCCTCCACAGCCTCTGACTGAAGAAATGCCTCCTCATCTTGAATTGAATTGAATTGAATTGAATTTCCTTTATTGTCATTCAGGCCTTTCAGTCTGAACAAAATTTTGTGCCTGCAGTCATACATACAATAATACAATAATAACAGAACAGACAGTAAACACAAATTAACATCCACCACAATGAGTCCACCAAGCACCTCCTCACTGTGATGGAGGCAAAAATCTTAGGGCTGCAGTCTCTTCCCTCCTCTTCTCCCTCTGCGCTGAGGCGATACCCCACCGGGCGATGGTAAATCAGTCCCGCGGCTCACCGAGCTCAGCGAACGGGCCGGTTCAAACACCGCGGCCCGGGGTGGTCGAAGCTGCCGCCCTCCAGTCCAGTGGACGCAGCTGTTGACGACATCGTCCACTGGCCCGCGGCCGAACCCCGGACTCAGGCCGCCGCCGCCAGAACGCCGTCTCAGCCACCGGAGCACCGTTCCAGCCCCGAGCCGGGTCGCCCTCACGTGAGCGTCTCAGCCCCGCACCAGGCTGCCCTCACGGGAGCGCCGTTACCCTTGAGCTGGGCCGCCCCGACGGGAGCGCCGTTCCACCCTCGAGCTGGGCCGTCCCGACGGGAGCGCCGTTACCCTCGAGCTGGGCCGCCCCGACGGGAGCGCCGTTACCCTCGAGCTGGGCCGCCCTCACGGGAGCGCCGTTACCCTCGAGCTGGGCCGCCCCGACGGGAGCACCGTTTCCCTCGGGCTGGGCCGCCCTCACTGGAGCGCCGTTACCCTCGAGCTGGGCCGCCCTCACGGGAGCGAGCCGCCCCAGGGCGAGTCCTGACAGGCTGTCTCCGGAGCCTCGAGGTCGCCAGCTCCGCCATTAGGCCTCAGCGCAGACGGAGGCAGAGAAGAGGGATACGACAAAAAAGTCGCATTCCCCCGAAGGGAGAGACAGCAAGCCTTGTTTCAATCCCCCCCACCCCCACACATAAACACAACCTAAAAAAACAAAAACTTAGCTAGACAAAACGAAAAAAACAACACAAAAACCTAAAAACAAACGGACTGCAGACGAGCCACAGCCGTTCACCAGCGCAGCCACTTCCGATCTTCATCCTAAAGGTACATTCTTTTATTCTCGTTGTACCCACCAGACTCTCACAATACTGGAAACACCCTTCCCACATGCACTCTATCTCGGTATTTCACTGTCCGACCGCCCCCCCCCCCCCCACCGAGTACAGGCCCAGGGTCTTCAAACATTCCTCATATGTTATCCGAATCATCCACGGGATCACTCTCATAAACCTCCTTTGGACTCTCTCGTCAATGCCAACATACCCTTCCTCAGATATGGGATGCAAAACTGCACACAATGTGGCCTTATAAATCCTTAAGGGTCTGTCCCACTTACGCAACTTTTTTGGCGGCAGCTGTCATAGGTCGCCGAAAATTTTCAACATTTTGAAAATTCAGTGGCGACCAGAAAGACGCTACAGCTCTTTGGGTGACTAGGAGACTACTCACGACCATGCAGGCGACACCCTGGTGACATGTCGCAAGGATGTTGCCTGTATGGTAGTCTCCTAGTCACACAAAGAGTCGTAGCGTCTTTCTGGTCGCCGCTGAATTGACAACATGTTGAAAATTTTCGGCAATCTATGACAGGTGCCAGCAACCGCCGAAAAAGTCATGTAAGTGGGACAGGTCCTTTAGCATGACATCCTTGCTTTTATATTCTAGTCCCGAATCAAATGTGATGCATTTACCTTCCGTACCACCGACTCAACCTTTTGGGAATCCTGAACCTTCACTCCCAAGTCCCTTTGCACCTCAATTTCTGAATACTCTTCCCATTCAGGAAGTAGTTTTTGCCTTTATTCCATCTACCAACGTGCTGACCGTACAATTTGCTACTCTGTATTCCATTTGCCACTTCTTTTCCCACTCTTCCATATTGTTCAAGTCCTTTTGCAGCCTCCCTGCTTCCTTTGTATCATCTGCAAACTTGGCCACAAAGCACATTATATTTTGTTAAAAGAATGTAACGTGATTTTTGATGTATATTTCCCAGCAATGAAGATGCTCCTGCATCAAAGACGCACCCCCATTTTGAGTTGCTAAATTTTGAATAAAGGCTGGCAGGACAGGATCAAGGATTTGGTTTAATCAGTAGAAAGGAAGATGTGAAACTCCTTCAAGGAGGCAAGGAGGACCCGTGAGCCTCCATCTTTGCCTGTCCCACAATGCGCTGTGCGGTTCAGATCTGAGGGACGGGGACTTCCTGGCTCAGGGTGATCACACAATGGGGGGAGAGAGAGAGAGAGAGAGAGAGAGAGAGAGAGAGAGAGAGAGAGAGAGAGAGAGAGAGAGAGAGAGAGAGAGCCCAGGACATAGCAGCCAGCCTTCCGCCCAGTAGCTACCCGCCAACCACCACCTCCATCGGTTGCGCCTGTGCCGAAGGACACTGTGGCTGGCTGTTGGATAGGCCGGGAGAAGGTGCAGAGGTGGCGGCCAGTTCCGCTGTCCAGTCCCGGCGGCTGCTCGCAGCCGCCCGAGCTACTGAGTGAGTTGCTGGCATGATCCCTGACCCCCAGCTCCTCAACGCTCCTGCCCACCAAGTTTGCTACTTTGCCAGGCCAGACTCCCCACATGCTGTGGAAGGAACTCTTCCCCCCGCCAGCGGCGCTGTCCTTTTACAGCCGTTGTACTGAGGGATAGCCAAGTCAATCTTTCATGGCTAACAATCTAACCTGCGGCCTGCAAGACGCGGGTAAATTTTCGGGCCTTATATTTGTTTTGTGGCTTTAAAATAACGGAAGCACTATTCAAATGACAGCCAGCTATAATGCCCTCCATAATGTTTGGGACAAAAATCCATCATTTATTTATTTGCCTCTATACTCCACAATTTGAGATTTGTAATAGAAAAAATCACATATGGTTAAAATGCACATTGTCAGATTTTAATAAAAAAGATGCTACGACTCTTTGGAAACGTCTCACGACCAAAGGCTGTATGATCGTGAGATGTTTCCGATGGTCGTGAGAGGTCACCCGCAACATGCCGCCAGGGGTTGCCTGTATGGTCTTGAGAGGTCTCTTATGGCCGTGAGAGGTCTCCAAAGAGTCGTAGCGTCTTTCTGGTCGCCGCTGAATTTTCAACATGTTGAAAATTTCGGCGACCTATTACGGGTTCCAGCAGTTGCCTGTAAAGGTCACGTAAGTTGGACAGGCCCTAACGCTCACCAGTGCTCTCTTTCTTCTTAATGATGTTCCAAACTTTTGATTTTGGTAAGCCTAAGGTTTGGCTGATGTCTGTAACAGTTTTATTCTTGTTTCTCAGTCTCATAATGGTTTCAAATGGTTTCAAATCTCAAATTGTACAGTCATGCACGTTGGTAGATGGAATAAAGGCAAATACTACTTTCTAAATGGGAAGAGTATTCAAATCTCAAATTATAGAGTACAGAGGCAAATAAATAAATGATGGGTCTTTGTGCCAAACATTATGGTGGGCACTGCAATTCCTGAGCTACACTATTAATCCAAATTGGTGGGGAAAATGGCTATTCTCAAACAAACCAGGACACCCATTAAGATACTGAGTTCAACGGAGAAGATGTGATTTAGCACAGACAAGTGCAAGGTGCTCCACAATTGAGGAAAACTACAAGCAAATTATTGGAAGCTGTTGATTAATTTGCCTATACATTTACTTTTCTGCTGTAACTTGCTCTGGAGGTTATTATTTTTAAAAGAACATTGGCTCCTGTAGACCTAAATTTAAATATAAGCAATGGGTGTGGAGCAACAGCTTAAATGTCAATAAAATATTGAATTAGAAAGAAAGGTAAGTTTAGTTTTCTATTCAGATCACACCTTGAGCTACTCTATCCAACTTTGATAAACAAAGGAGACATTCAAAAAATCTCTGTCAGAGGTACAGAGAAGAGTTACAAGACTGATTATCATTGCCAACATTGTGAGGAAGTGGCTCTTTCAGACTTGACCATAGATCTTCAAGAGATAAAATGTGTAGTTGAATGAAAGATTAATTCTGGAACATTGCCTAATTGACCACAGCTCATCAAATTTATGAATCATTATCAGGGAATTATTTTCTACACACAATATACATACAAACATATACATACATATACTCACACACATATATATATATATATATACGCACACACACACACACACACATATATATATATATACTAGACCAAGTGCAGACCCGTTGGGTCTGTTCCCCCAACGTGCGGTTGTGGTGGGGGGGGGGGGGGGGGGGGGCACGCAGCGCCACACACACTAACTACCACCCCCCCGCACTAACGCTAATACCCCCCCCCTTGATATTATATTAATATTATTAATTTGCTTCTTTTACCCCATAACCCAGAGGGGGGGGGGGGGGGAGAGGAGAGGAGAGGAGGGGGGGGAGAGGAGAGGAGAGGGGGGGGGGGGAACAGGAAAGGGGCAGGAGAACCTAAAAAAACATTTTAGAACCAAAAAAGACACATCTGCAAGCATTGTAGAACCAAAAGAGACACTTTCTGCAAACATTTTAGAACCAATAGACACATTCTGCAAGCGTTTTAGAACCACTAAGGACACTTACATTTAAGTAGACATGGGTTCAGTGTTATTCACAACTCAGAGAAACGTGACCCTCTGCCATCCTCCAGCTTGCAGACACTGATTGACGCACACCACTTCCTGGTTTTATATTCCCTTCCCCCTGCCACCAGCAGGGGCAGCAGAGAGAATGGGGAATTTTGTAAAATCATTAATATCTCTGTCATTTTTCATCGACGGGAAAAACCCTTGGCACACATACGGCGGAGGGAGACTATGAGCAAGGTGGCCAAAAATGACGGCCGTAGGAGGCGGAGTTCTCTCGGAAATCGCAGCACAGATGGCAAAAACCGGTCAAGAACAGACTTTTAGTAAAATAGACTAGACTAAGTGGGATCCGTTGGGTCCCAGCGTCACACAGGAGGGCTGGTCATCCAACGCAATATTCCACCTCTCCACCAATTCTAATATTGGTGGCCAGTTGGGGGGGGGGGGGGGGGGGGGGGGGGGGGGGGGGGGGGCTTTCTGGAGCGCTAGTACGGATGTTGTAGGCTGAAGGGACTGGTTTCCAGAGGGCTAGTATGCAAATTGTGCGCCAAATGGATTCTTGGGCTGGCGTCTCAGTCAATCAAGCCTGTTGTGCTGGCAACTCACTCACTCACGGCTGGTGGGCTGGTAGTTGACTCACGGCTAATCCTTGACATTCTATTTCAAGCAGGGTATAAGGCCACCAAATTCAAGTGCAGTTTCTTACCGCTTCTAGCAGGGTGCAAGGCCACCAAATTCAAGTGCAGTTTCATACCATTTGAAGTAGGGTGCAAAGCCACTAAAGACAGCGAGTCGTGACGTCTCCCTCCTCCATCTTGCAGAGACTGAGCCACACCCACATTTCCGGGTTTTATAACCGCTCCCCCCCCCACCGGAAAAGGTGTGGCTTTCATGGAGTGATTGACAGGAGAGAGATTCTCAACATTTTTTTTTTTAACCAATAACACTTTTATTTTTCATTGATGGGAAGAATTTTCTGAACCTGCTCAGCGGTGGGGGGACTGAGTAAGTTGGCCCAAAATAACAGCCGTAAGTGGTAGCGTTTTATCTAAAATCAATATACAGTGCAAACAGGAAGTAAGTGCATTTACAGTAGTGCCTTTCAACTTCAAGCCAATACACCCATGCCACCATTTGCAGTAAGTAGTGCATTTCAACTTCATGCTATCATTTGCAGTAAGTAGTGCCTTTCAACTTCATGCCACCATTTTGCAGTAAGTGGTGCCTTTCAACTTCAAGCCAATGCATCCAAGCCACCATTTGCAGTAAGTAGTGCCTTTCAACTTCAAACCACACCCAAGCCACCATTAGCAGTAAGAGGTGCCTTTCGACTTCAAGCCATTGCAACCAAGCCACCATTTGCAGTCATAGTGCCTTTCAACTTCAAGTCAAAGCTCCCAAGCCACCATTTGCAGGAAGTAATGCCTTTCAACTTCAAGTCAAAGCTCCCAAGCCACCATTTGCAGTAAGTAGTGCCGTTCAACTTCAAGCCACACCCAAGCCATCATTTGCAGTAAGTAGTGCCTTTCAACTACATGCCACCATTTGCAGTAAGTAAGCTTTAGAAACACTTTTTGCAAGCGTTAGAACCAATAGACATTTTTGCAAGCTTTAGAACCAATAGACGTTGTTTTGCAAGCTTTAGAACCAATAGATACATTTTTTTTTGCAAGCTTTAGAACCAATAGAGACATGTTACCCCTAAACTTCAGTCCCTTAATTCTCAAGTCATGTTCCCTTGTTTAAATCTTCCCTACTCTCAGTGGGAAAAGCTTATCCACGGCAACTCTGTCTATCACTCTCATCATTTTAAAGATGTCCCCCCCCCCTTAACCTTCTGCGCTCCAAAGAATAAAGCCCTAACTTGTTCAACCTTTCTCTGTAACTGAGTTGCTGAAACCCAGGCAACATTCTAGTAAATCTCCTCTGTACTCTCTCTATTTTGTTGACATCCTTCCTATAATAAGGCGAGCAAAATTTTACACCATACTCCAAAATTGGCCTCACCAATGCCATGTACAATTTTAACATTACATCCCAACTTCTATACTCAATGCTCTGATTTATAAAGGCCAGCACACCAAAAGCTTTATTTACTACCCTATCTACATGAGATTCCACTTTCAGGGAACTGTGCACAGTTATTCCCAGATCCCTCTGTTCACCTGCATTCTTCAATTCCCTGCCATTTACCATGTACGTCCTATTTTGATTTGTCCTGCCAAGATGTAGCACCTCACACTTATCAGCATTAAACTCCATCTGCCATCTTTCAGCCCACTCTTCCAACTGGCATAAACCTCTCTGTAGACTTTGAAACTCTACTTCATTATCCACAACCCCACCTATCTTAGTATCATCTGCATACTTACTAATCCAATTTACCACACCATCATCCAGATCATTGATGTACATGACAAACAACAGTGGACCCAACACAGATCCCTGTGGCACCCCACTTGTCACTGGCCGCCAACCTGACAAACAACCGTCCACCATTACTCTCTGGCATCTCCCATTCAGCCACTGTTGAATCCATCTTGCTACTCCTCCATTAATCCCCAACCATTGAACCTTCTTAACCAACCTTCTGTGAGGAACCTTGTCAAAGGCCTTACTGAAGTCCATGTATACAACATCCACTGCTTTACCCTCATCAATTTCCCGAGTAACCTCTTCAAATAATTCAAGAAGATTAGTCAAACATGACCTTCCAGGCACAAATCCATGTTGACTGTTCGTAATCAGACCCTGTTTATCCAGATGCTTATATATATTATCTCTAAGTATCCTTTCCATTAATTTGCCTACCACTGACGTCAAACTAACAGGTCTATAATTGTTAGGTTTACTCTTAGAATCCTTTTTAAACAATGGAACAACATGCGCAGTACGCCAATCCTCCGGGCACTATTTCCGTTTCTAATGACATTTGAAATATTTCTGTCATAGCCCCTGCTATTTCTACACTAACTTCCCTCAATGTCCTAGGGAATATCCTGTCCGGACCTGGAGACTTATCCACTTTTATATTTCTCAAAAGTGTCAGTACTTCCTCTTCTTTGATCCTCATAGTTTCCATAGCTACTCTACTTGTTTCCCTTACTTCACATAATTCAATATCCTTCTCCTTGGTGAATACCGAAGAAAAGAAATTGTTCAATATCTCCCCCATCTCTTTTGGCTCTGCAGATAGCTGTCCACTCTGACTCTCTAATGGACCAACTTTATCCCTCGTTATGCTTTTGCTATTAATATAGCTGTAGAAACCCTTAGGATTTACTTTCACCTTACTTGCCAAAGCAACCTCATATCTTCTTTTAGCTTTTCTAATTTCTTTCTTGAGATTCTTTTTACATTCTTTATACTCCTCAAGCACCTCCTTTACTCCATGCTGCCTATAATTATTATAGATCTCTCTCTTTTTCCGTACCAAGTGTCCAATTTTCCTTGAAAACCATGGCTCTTTCCAATTTTTACTATTTCCTTTCAAACGAACAGGGACATAAAGATTCTGTACTCTTAAAATTTCACCTTTAAATGTCCTCCATTTCTCTTCCACATCTTTCCCATAAAACAAACCGTCCCAATTTACTCCTTTTATATCCTTTCGCATTCATCAAAGTTAGCCTTTCTCCAATCAAAAATCTCAACCCTAGGTCCAGTTCTGACCCTCTCCATAATTATATTGACACTAATGGTATTGTGATCACTGGTCCCGAACTGTTCCCCAACGCATACCTCTGCCACCTGACCCCTCTCATTTCCTAACAGGAGGTCCAGCACTGCCCCTTCTCTAGTAGGTACTTCTATGTATTGCTGCAAAAAACTATCCTGCACACATTTTACAAACTCCAACCCATCCAGCCCATTTACAAAATGTGTTTCCCAGTCTATGTGTGGAAAATTGAAATCTCCCACAATCACTACCTTGTGCTTACTAGTAATATCTGCAATCTCCTTACATATTTGCTCTTCCAATTCTCGCTCCCCATTTGGAGGTCTATAATACACCCCTATAAGTGTTTCTACCCCTTTCCCATTTCTCAGTTCCACCCACATAGCCTCCCTAGACGAGCCCTCTAATCTATCCTGCCAAAGCACTGCTGTAATATCTTCCCTGATAAGCAATGCAACACCTCCTCCTCTTGCCCCTCCAATTCTATCACACCTGAAGCAACGAAATCCTGGAATATTTAGTTTCCAATCACAGCCCTCCTGCAAACATGTTTCACTGATCGCCACAACATCATACTTCCAGGTGTCAATCCAGGCTCTAAGTTCATCCACCTTTCTTACAACGCTCCTAGCATTTGCAAGCTTTAGAACCAATAGACATTGTTTTGCAAGCTTTAGAACCAATAGACATTTTTTTGCAAGCTTTAGAACCAATAGACATTGTTTTGCAAGCTTTAGAACCAATAGACATTGTTTTGCAAGCTTTAGAACCAATAGACATTTTTTGCAAGCTTTAGAACCAATGGAGACACTTTTTTTTTGCAAGCTTTAGAACCAATAGACATTTTTTTGCAAGCTTTAGAAGCAATAGACATTTTTCTGCAAGCTTTAGAACCAATAGACATTTTTTGCAAGCTTTAGAACCAATAGAGAAACTTTTTTTGCAAGCTTTAGAACCAATAGACATTTTTTGCAAGCTTTAGAACCAATAGAGACACTTTTTGCAAGCTTTAGACATTTTCTTGCAAGCTTTAGAACCAATAGACATTTTTTTGCAAGCTTTAGAACCAATAGACATTTTTTTGCAAGCTTCAGAACCAATAGACATTTTTTTGCAAGCTTTAGAACCAATAGAGACATTTTTTTGCAAGCTTTAGAATAAATAGACACATTCTGCAAGCATTTTAGAACCACGAAGGGCACTTACATTTGAGTTACATGTGTTCAGTGTTATTCACAGCTCAGAGAAACATGACCCTCTGCCTTCCTCAAGCTTGAAGAGACTGTGTGTCACACCACTTCCTGGTTTTTTAGATCCTCCCCCCTGCCGCCAGCAGGGGCAGCAGAGAGAATGGGGAATTTTTTTTACTATATTAACACCTCTGTCCTTTTTAATCGAAGGGAAAAATACTTGGCACACATGCGGCGGAGGGGGGCTCTGAGCAAGGTGGCCAAAAATGACGGCCGTAGGTGGCGGCGTTCTTTCAGAAATCGCAGCACAGAAGGCCAAAACCGGTCAAGAACAGACTTTTAGTAATATAGATACATAGATAGATGTATACACACACACACTTATATATATACAGGTGCACAACCTTTTATCCGAAGTTCCAAATAACGAAAACCTCCGAATAGCGACATTTTTTCAGTCCTTGAAGAAAGGTCCTTGAACACGTTCACCGAGGGCGGCCCGCAGAGGTGACAGCGGAACCTCCGGTCGGTCCTCGAAGAAAGGGGAACTAAATCCCCATTCATAAAAGAGAAGGTGAGGGTATATTGCGCGGGAGGGTTAATAAGAGACATCTGCTGCTGCCTGCCCGCTGAGTTAAAAAGTTCCTACGGTAGACTCACGATACACAGTGTATCGTGATTCTTGCATGAGCGTTTTAACTCAGCGGGCAGGCAGCGAATTGTCGGTTTTCACCCCACCTACACCCCTCTGCTTGCCATGTGTGTACCCCCTTCCCTCCCCTCTCCAGCTCCCCGCCCATTGCACCGGCGCGGGGGCTTTGCACTGTCTTCACGTCGGAGTTAGTGCCAATCACCGGAGACGTCAGGACCAACGGGACACTGGCCCCCAGGCCCACTGCAAGCACGGAGATCCCAGAGACCCACAGCCAGCAGCAGCCCAGCCGCGCTCCAATTCCAGAGGAACACGCTCCCCGTAGGGACCGAAGCTGATGGTGTGCAAGGTGCGTCTTGGTCTTGAGGTTGCGGATGAGGGGGCGCAGCTCGGGCTGTGACGTCTCCGGCCACCCCCCTGTACAGGAGCTGAGACTGGGAACTGTGGAGTTGTTTGCAGTTGCAGAGGGAGGGGGCAAGGGCGGTACAGTTCCCAGTCTCAGCTCCAGTCCAGAGGGGTGACCGGAGACGTCAGGGCCAACGGGACACCGACTGCAAGCACGGAGATCCCAGAGACTCACAGCCAGCAGCAACTTTAGCCCAGCCCCGCTCCAACTCCAGAGGAACCCGGGTTGCGGATGAGGGGGCGCAGCTCGGGCTGTGGGAAAACAGCCACTTGTCGCTGTAGCGGCGCATCGGGGAGCGGGTTCCTGTTGGTCCTGACGGGGGGCACCCCCCCTGACAGGAGCTGAGAGAGACGTCAGGACCCACCAGAAGCCGCTCCCCGATGCCGCTACAGCGGCAAGTGGCAGTTCGCCCACAGGAACCGACCCCCAGGCCCACTGCAGCACGGAGATCCCAGAGACTCACAGCCAGCAACACTCACAACTCTACCCCAGCCCCGCTCCAACAGAGGACCCGGGTTGCGGATGCGGGGGGCGCAGCTCGGGCTGTGGGCGAACTGCCACTTGTCGCCGTAGCGGCGCATCGGGCAGCGGATTCCTCTGGAGTTGGAGGGACAGGGAGACACAGCGGCTTTTGAGAATGGTGGGCAATCACTTCCAAAGTTCTGCCCACACAGTCAGTACACCTCTCCTACACTTGTCTCCCGCACTAAGATTATCTCGCAGAGAATGATCCCAGCCTAACCCTCCCTATTCTCTCCTATTCTGCAAGAAAAAAACTACATTGAAGACTCAAACTCGCGATCGAGTAACTGCCGGGATCGAGGCGCAAACTCGCGACCTTGCGGATATGAGCCGAGCACTCTACCACTGAGCCAGCCGTTAAAATCTACGCTAAAAATCTTCCATTCCGAAAGCCGAAAAATTCTGAATTACGAAAAGTGTCTGGTCCCAAGGCTTTCGGAAAAAATGTCTATTGCTTCTATTGCTTGCAAAAAAAGTTGTCTATTGGTTCTAAAGCTTGCAAAACAATGTCTATTGGTTCTAAAGCTTGCAAAAAAATGTCTATTGGTTCTAAAGCTTGCAAAACAATGTCTATTGGTTCTAAAGCTTGCAAAAAAATGTCTATTGGTTCTAAAGCTTGCAAAAAATGTCTCTATTGGTTCTAAAGCTTGGTTCTAAAGCTTGCAAAAAAGTCTCTATTGGTTCTAAAGCTCGCAAAAAATGTCTCTATTGGTTCTAAAGTCTCTATTGGTTCTAAAGCTTGCAAAAAATGTCTATTGGTTCTAAAGCTTGCAAAAAAATGTCTATTGGTTCTAAAGCTTGCAAAAAATATGTCTATTGGTTCTAAAGCTTGCAAAAAAAATGTCTATTGGTTCTAAAGCTTGCAAAAAATGTCTATTGGTTCTAAAGCTTGCAAAAAGTGTTTCTAAAGCTTATTTACTGCAAATGGTGACATGAAGTTGAAAGGCACTACTTACTGCAAATGGTGGCTTGGGAGCTTTGGCTTGAAGTTGACAGGCACTATTACAGCAAATTATGGCTTAGTTGCTTTGGCTTGAAGTTGAAAGGCACTACTTACTGCAAATGGTGGCTTGGTTGCTTTGGCTTGAAGTTGAAAGGCACTACTTACTGCAAATGGTGGCTTGAGAGCTTTGGGTTGAAGTTGAAAGGCACTATTACTGCAAATGGTGCTTGGGAGCTTTGACTTGAAGTTGAAAGGCACTACTTACTGCAAATTGTGGCTTGAAGTTGAAAGGCACTACTTACTGCAAATTGTGGCTTGAAGTTGAAAGGCACTACTTACTGCAAATGATGGCTTAGGTGTGGTTTGAAGCTGAAAGGCACTACTTACTGCAAATGGGGGGCGTGGGTGCATTGGCTTGAAGTTTGTAGATGGTTTATGCATGCAACCTATAATGTAGCTACCTCAACAGCACTAACCACGCCCAGCCATATCAGTATAACTGTGATATCCTCCCCTTATTCCTCCCTTTGGTTCCAGTACGCCTGAAGACTAGATGCAGTCAGTGCTGGGACGTGTGCATTAATAAAAGACTCAGTAAAGGTCACGATGTGTCAGACTTGACTCCTTTACATGGTGTCAGCAAGTTAAACGCTCGCCTCCTGTTTATCGGGTTTTATTTATCCCTAGTGTAACCAGTGTTCGATTACCCATTCATTATGGCATCCTCATGCCGAAAGCCCCCTTGTCTTTGACGCTGACATTGGGGGGCGCTGGGCTATTTTCGTGATTGACTACAACCACTTCGTCAACATCGTGCACCGAAATTACCCAGATGCGGTCAAAGCTTCCCTCCTGCTGAACCTTGCCGGTCCCGACGTAATGAAATGAGCTCAGGCTTTTATCTACAATCCAGCGGTCCTGGATGACAACGACCAGGTCGTCGAGCCAGCGGAATCTGCAAATGACCCGGTATGTCTCTTACGCAAGTTTGCGGAGATTTGTGACTTGCCCTCCAACCGCATATTGGAGCGGGCTAGATTTTTTACACGGAAACAGCAGCCTGATGAGCCTGTTGAATGTTTTATCACTGACCTGCGCTACCTTGCTCAGCGGTGCCGTTTCGAGACCATGCGTGACCAGCTCACCAGAGATATCCTTGTCACCGGCATGCTCGATCAAAAGCTACGTGCTGATCTACTGCAAAGACCAGACCTCACCCTGACTCAGGCAATGCATGAATGCCGTATTGCTGAAGTAGTTGCCCCGCCACATGGGCAGAGAGGATCTGACAATCGGGCTATTAATCTGACTGGCGTTGCTATGCCCCGTCGAAAGCAAGACAACTTTTGCCCTATGCCGCGGCCCATTCATGTACCTCGGGTCCCGCTTGCCAAGAAGTGCCCCAACTGCAATTATGTCCACTCCATGCAGTCACAGTGCCCAGCATTTGGCAAAGCTTGTAATTTCTGTATGAAGATGAACCACTTTGCAGCTGCCTGTCGCTCCCGTGGGAACGTTCCCCCAGCTCCTAGACAATTCTTAAACAACCTTCAGCAATTTGATAATGAACTCGATTCCCAGTCTTCTGTTGACACTGCCCCCGACTCTGAGCCCAGCATTTCCATGGGAGATACTAGTGTTTACACTCTCCTTCATAGCCGATCTCGCCTCCCCGATCCTTCTGTGCTCATTACTGTCAACAAGTCCTTCGCTGCGAAGCTCGACACGGGGGCGAAAGTGAACGTTATGTCAACATTCCTATTCAAACAGATAAGAAATAATGAGCTGTTGACTGCTGATCGCTCTATATTGCGTGCTTATGGGGGAGAGGAGCTAACACCTGTGGGGAGGGCCACCTTCCATTGTGTGCTGCAGAAATCATCATGCAGAAAACCTGTCGTTTTTTATTCTGGACTGTGACTGTGTTACTCTATTGAGCAATCAAGCCTGCCAGGATCTCGGTCTGGTGTCTTTCGACCGTACGGTCCACGAAGTGCGGGTGATGCTGAATCCACTCTCCGAGTACCCTGACCTCTTCGACGATAAGTTGGTGAAGCTGCCACTTGTATACAAGATCGCAACTGACCCCTCGGTAGTGCCTGTGATCTGTGCCCCACACAGGGTGTAGTTTGTCATGAAGGGCAAGGTTGAAGCCATGCTGAAAAACATGGTTGACATGGGAGTGCTGGAATCCGTCAGCGATCCCACTGAGTGGGTCTCCACCATGGTCGCCACCATGAAGAAGGGTAAGGACGAAATACGGGTGTGCATCAACCCCAAGGATTTGAATCTGCCAATAAAACGTCCCCACTACCCTATGAGGACTGTAGAAGATGTTGCTGCCCAGGTCGGTCAGGCCACGGTATTTTCCGTCCTCGATGCCAGGAGCTCGTTCTGGCAAATACCTTTAGACAAACGCTCCTCGGACTTAACCACTTTCGGCACACCCTTCAGAAGATTCAAATTTTTGCGGATGCCGTTCGGCATCAACTCCGCTAACGAAGTGTTTCAGCGCTCCATGGAGCAACTGTTTGCTGGTCTGCCGTGTGCCATTATTGTGGATGACATTCTTGTTTATGGGAGAGATGCTGCTGAGCATGATCGCCACCTCCGACGGATTCTAGACCGCGCACGCCAGATCAACTTAAAGCTTAACCCGTCAAAATGCAGATTCCGGGTAGCTGAGATACCATATGTTGGCCACATTTTCACGGCCCGCGGGCTGAAACCCAATCCGCAAAAGACAAACGCTATCTCCGAGCTGCCTGCCCCGACAGATGTTACCAGCCTGCAGCGTTTCCTGGGCATGGTCAACTATTTGGGGAAGTTTATCCCCGACCTCAGCGAGTTGAGCGCACCCCTGAGGCAACTGACGAAAAAAGACATTGCCTGGTCTTGGTTTCCCCACCACCAGCAGGCTTTTGATTTCCTCAAAACAAAGCTGATCAGCACGCCAACTCTCAAGTTCTTCGATCTGCAGAGTCCAATCATCCCTGTCCCGTCTGCAATTGGTCCAAAACGCCGTAGCAAGCCTTCTGATGGGTACCCGTAAAAGGGATCACGTCAACCCGATTCTGGCCTCTCTCCACTGGCTCCCAGTACGGTATAGAATCAACTTAAAGCTCCTTTTATACATATACAAAGCCCTTAAAGGGCTTTCCCCCTCCATATCAAAAATCATCTAACCAACCATTCTACCTCCAGATCCCTCAGGTCGCCCGACTTAGGGTTACTAACTATCCCGCTGTCTAGGTTTAAGCTCAGGGTTGACCGCACTTTTGCAGTTGCAGCACCTAAACTGTGGAATAACATCCCGCTCCTCATCAGAACTGCCCCCACTATTGACTCCTTTAAGTCATGACTCAAAACCTATTTCTACTCCCAAGCGTTTTTGAGCACCTCTGACATAACTATTTACATAATCTGTAAACAGTTTATGTATGTTTGTTAGGTCTGTCTACCGTTGTATGTATCAAATTAGTACCTGCACTGATGTGAAGCACTTTGGTCAACTTGAGTTGTTTTTAAAAGTGCTTTGTCATTGCTGTGTCCCAAACATAATACAAATAATACAAATAAATTATTATTATTATTATTACACTGCAAGATTCAAACCACTGGTTAGCCGCAAAAATAGGATGGCCAGATTACCGTTTGCTAAGAAATACTTAAAAGAGGAACCACAGTTCTGGGAAAAGGTCTTGTGGACAGATGAGATGAAGAGTAACATATCAGAGTGATGGCAAGAACAAAGTATTGAGGAGAGAAGGAACGGCCCAAGATCCAAAGCATATCACCTCACCTGTGAAACACGGTGGTGGGGTGTTACTTCCTGGGCAGGTATGGCTTCTGAAAGTACTGTCTCACTTATGTAGATCTACTGCTGTAGATTTGGGAGGAACAACAGCAGCAACAGATTAGCAAGAGATACGACTGATTGGCTCTAGCCCAAGTGGGAGGAGAGGGGTGAAAACAGTTGAAAACTGAGGAATTTGCTCTGTAAATTGGTAAATCAGGCAATTTATCAGTCAATTTAAGCAGGACAGCTCTTTGCGAGCGGCAGTGAGTGAGCGGCCTTGTGAGGGAAGTGCTCTGTGAGAAAAGTGTGAGTCTTTGGCTCGAGAGTCTGTGAGAAAAGTGTGAGTCTTTGGCTCGAGAGTCTTCGGCGAGGAGGCTGAGGAGAGGAGACCACGCAATACGCTTGAGAGGTAGAGACCAAAGAAGGAGATGTCAGGCAAGCTGATTCAGTGTGATGCTTGCAGTATGTGGGAGGTCAAGGACACCGCTGGTGCCTCTGGCTGCTACAAATGCGAAAAATGCATCCAGGTAGAGCTCCTGAAGGGCCGTGTTGGGGAACTGGAGAAGCAAGTGGATGACCTCCGGTTCGTACGAGAAACGGAGTCGTTCCTCGACAAGTCCTACAGTACGATTGTTACACCTAAGGTACTGGAAGAGAGAAGGTGGGAGACAGTGAGAAAGGGAGGGAAGCATGGAATGCCAACGTCCCCGGGTGATGTACCTCTTGTAAACAGGTTCATCCGCTTGGAAGCTGTTGGGACAGAAGACGTGAGCGGCGGACTGGCCTGTGATGCGAATAGGGCTGTTGAGCCAAAGCCAAAAAGGCCTAAGGCAGGCAAGGCCATTGTAGTGGGAGACTCCATCGTGAGAGGTAAGGACAGGGGTTTCTGCGGCAACAAACGGGATGCGAGGATGGTGTGCTGCCTTCCCGGTGCCAGGATCCAGGATGTCACGGACAGAGTGCAGAAAATCCTCAAGGGCGAAGGTGAACATCCGGAAGTGGTAGTGCATGTCGGCACAAACGATGTCGGAAAAAAGGGGGTGAATATTCTGCAGTGTGACTTTAGAGAGCTCGGAAAAATGTTGAAAAGCAGGACCTCCAGGGTTGTTATCTCCGGTTTGCTTCCAGTTCCCCGTGCTGGCGAGAGCAGGAACAGGGAGATACGGGACCTGAACGTGTGGCTGAGGAACTGGTGCACGGGGCAGGGATTTAGATTCTTAGATCACTGGGATCTGTTTTGGGATAAGGGGGAACTGTACAAAAGGGACGGATTGCATCTTAACAGGTGGGGGACCAGCATTCTGGCAGGCAGGTGTGCCACTGCTACACGAGTGGCTTTAAACTGAATAAGGGGGTGTCGAATGGGATAGTGGAGGATGGAGTTAAAGGGAAAGGGTTTCTTAAATGTGTGAGCGTAGAGACCGAGGGGTGTAAAATGAGGGTAGAAGAAATAGGTAGCAAGGTGAAAAGTAAAAGTGGCAGGCAGACAAAACCAGGGCAAAAATCAAAAAGGGACACTTTTCAACATAATTTTATAAGGGGTAAGAGTGTTGTCAAAACAAGCCTGAAGGCTTTGTGTCTCAATGCAAGGAGCATTCGTAATAAGGTGGATGAGTTGAATGTGCAGATAGCTCTTAATTACTATGATATAGTTGGGATCACGGAGACATGGCTCCAGGGTGACCAAGGCTGGGAGCTGAACATCCAGGGATATTCAATATTCAGGAGGAATAGACAGAAAGGAAAAGGAGGTGGGGTAGCGTTACTGATTAGAGAGGGATGGATGGAATGGAAAGGAAGGACATTAGTTTGGAGGATGTGGAATCGGTATGGGTAGAGCTGCGAAACACTAAGGGGCAGAAAACGCTGGTGGGTGTTGTGTACAGGCCACCTAACAGTAGTAGTGAAGTTGGAGATGGTATCAAACAGGAAATTAGAAATGCGTGCGACAAAGGCAAAACAGTTATAATGGGTGTTCAATCTACATATAGATTGGGTGAATCAAATTGGCAGGGGTGCTGAGGAAGAGGATTTCTTGGAATGTATGCGGGATAGTTATCTAAATCAACATGTAGAGGAACCAACGAGAGAGCAGGCTATTTTAGACTGGGTATTGAGTAATGAGGAAGGGTTAGTTAGCAATCTTGTTGTACGTGCCCCCTTGGGCAAGAGTGACCATAATATGGTTGAGTTCTTCATTAGGATGGAGAGTGACATTTTTAATTCAGAAACAATGGTTCTGAACTTAAAGAAAGGTAACTTTGAGGGTATGAGACGTGAATTGGCCAAGATTGACTGGCAATTAATTCTAAAAGGGTTGACGGTGGATATGCAATGGAAGACATTTAAAGACTACATGGATGAACTACAAACATTGTTCATCCCAGTTTGGCAAAAGAATAAATCAGGGAAGGTAGTACATCCATGGATAACAAGGGAAATCAGGGATAGTATCAAAGCGAAGGATGATGCGTACAAATTAGCCAGAAAAAGCAGCATACCGGAGGACTGGGAGAAATTCAAAGACCAGCAGAGGAGGACAAAGGGCTTAATTAGGAAAGGAAAAATAGATTATGAAAGAAAACTGGCAGGGAACATAAAAACTGACTGCAAAAGTTTTTATAGATATGTGAAAAGAAAGAGATTAGTTAAAACAAATGTAGGTCCCTTGCAGTCAGAAACAGGCGAGTTGATCATGGGGAACAAGGATATGGCGGACCAATTGAATAACTACTTTGGTTCCGTCTTCACTAAGGAAGACATAAATAATTTGCCAGAAATAGCAGGGGACCGCGGGTCAAAGGAGTTGGAGGAATTGAGTGAAATCCAGGTTAGCCGGGAAGTGGTGTTGGGTAAATTGAATGGATTAAAGGCCGATAAATCCCCAGGGCCAGATAGGCTGCATCCCAGAGTACTTAAGGAAGTAGCTCCAGAAATAGTGGATGCATTAGTAATAATCTTTCAAAACTGTTTAGATTCTGGAGTAGTTCCTGAAGATTGGCGGGTAGCAAACGTAACCCCACTTTTTAAGAAGGGAGGGAGAGAGAAAATGGGGAATTACAGACCAGTTAGTCTAACATCGGTATGGGGAAACTGCTAGAGTCAGTTATTAAAGATGGGATAGCAGCACATTTGGAAAGTGGTGAAATCTTTGGACAAAGTCAGCATGGATTTACGAAAGGTAAATCATGTCTGACGAATCTTATAGAATTTTTCGAGGATGTAACTAGTAGCGTGGATAGGGGAGAACCAGTGGATGTGGTGTATCTGGACTTCCAGAAGCTTTCGACAAGGTCCCACATAAGAGATTAGTATACAAACTTAAAGCACAAGGCATTGGGGGTTCAGTATTGATGTGGATAGAGAACTGGCTGGCAAACAGGGAGCAAAGAGTAGGAGTAAACGGGTCCTTTTCACAATGGCAGGCAGTGACTAGTGGGGTACCCCAAGGCTCAGTACTGGGACCCCAGCTATTTACAATATATATTAATGATCTGGATGAGGGAATGAAGGCAATATCTCCAAGTTTGCGGATGACACTAAGCTGGGGGGCAGTGTTAGCTGTGAGGAGGATGCTAGGAGACTGCAAGGTGACTTGGATAGGCTGGGTGAGTGGGCAAATGTTTGGCAGATGCAGTATAATGTGGATAAATGTGAGGTTATCCATTTTGGTGGCAAAAACGGGAAAGCAGACTATTATCTAAATGGTGGCCGATTGGGAAAGGGGGAGATGCAGCGAGACCTGGGTGTCATGGTACACCAGTCATTGAAGGTAGGCATGCAGGTGCAGCAGGCAGTAAAGAAAGCGAATGGTATGTTAGCTTTCATTGCAAAAGGATTTGAGTATAGGAGCAGGGAGGTTCTACTGCAGTTGTACAGGGTCTTGGTGAGACCACACCTGGAGTATTGCGTACAGTTTTGGTCTCCAAATCTGAGGAAGGACATTATTGCCATAGAGGGAGTGCAGAGAAGGTTCACCAGACTGATTCCTGGGATGTCAGGACTGTCTTATGAAGAAAGACTGGATAGACTTGGTTTATACTCTCTAGAATTTAGAAGATTGAGAGGGGATCTTATAGAAACTTACAAAATTCTTAAGGGGTTGGACAGGCTAGATGCAGGAAGATTGTTCCCCGATGTTAGGGAAGTCCAGGACAAGGGGTCACAGCTTAAGGATAAGGGGGAAATCCTTTAAAACCGAGATGAGAAGAGAACTTTTTTTCACACAGAGAGTGGTGAATCTCTGGAACTCTCTGCCACAGAGGGTAGTTGAGGCCAGTTCATTGGCTATATTTAAGAGGGAGTTAGATGTGGCCCTTGTGGCTAAGGGGATCAGGGGGTATGGAGAGAAGGCAGGTACGGGATACTGAGTTGGATGATCAGCCATGATCATATTGAATGGCGGTGCCGGCTCGAAGGGCCGAATGGCCTACCCCTGCACCTAATTTCTATGTTTCTATGTTCATTGATGATACAACTGCTGATCGTAGTAGCATAATGAATTCCGAAGTGTATAGACACATCCTATCTGCTCAAATGCCTCAAAACTCTTTGGCCGGCGGTTCATTCTACAGCAAGACCATGATCCCAAACATACTGCAAAAGCAACAAAGGAGCTTTTCAAAGCTAAAAACGAGTTAATTCTTGAATAGCCAAGTGAATCACCCGATCTGAACCCAGTTGAGCAGGCGTTTTAACTGCTGAAGAAAAAACTGAACAGGACTAGCCCCCACAACAAGCTTAAGCTAAAGATGGCTGAAATTCAGAGCATCACCAGAGAAGACACCCAGCTACTGGTGATGTCCATGAATCGCAGACTTCAAGCAGTCATTGCATGCAAAGGATATGCAACAAAATGCTAAACATGACTACTTTATTTACATGACATTGCTGTGTCTCAAACATTATGATGCCCTGAAATGGGGGGGGAGGGGGGGCGACTAAGTATAAACACCGCTGTAATTTCTAAATGGTGAAACCAAAATGTATAAAAATGGCCTTTTATAAAATCTGACAATGTGCACTTTAACCACATGTGATTTTTTTTTCTATTTCAAATCTCATATTGTGTAGTACAGAGGCAAATAAACAAATAATGGGTCTTTGTCCCAAACATTAGGGAGGGCACTGTGAGTATTTGTTTATCTGTTTAGGTTTGGAATGTTATTTTAGATTAGTGACATAAATTATTTTTCTCCACAACTAATTCTGATATATTGTCTGTCGAAGAAATGGCTATTAACAAATGTCTTTGTCTTTAAAACAGGATGCTGCAGATATTACCAAACAGTTCCCAGCTCTGGCTGACGACATCAATATCCCTGCTTTCTTTGACAAGGAACAATTTTTCTCCAGTGTTTTTCGAATTAGCTCAGCAGGACTCCAGCTCTGGACACATTATGATGCAAGTAACAACTCTTATCAGTAATAGATGTATCCGACAAGACAAATACTTTATAACGTATATCATTTCTATTGGCTTTTTGTTTGTTTAGGAAAATGCATAGCTCTGAGAAGTCAGCATATTTTGTTCAGCCCTGATTACCGTGATTGTGAACCTCTGCAGTCCATTAGGTATAGCTCTTTCCACAGACCTGTTGAATGGAATTTTCAGGATTTGGACCCAATGACAGTGAAGAACTTGTAACATATATACAAGGCGGGGCAGTGTGTGACTTGGTGAAAAACCTTCAGGCGTTGGCATTTCTTTGGGCTAATTGGTATCACATCCCCTCTGTGCTGAGGTGACCAGAGCTGTATTTTAGTTGTGCCATAAGTTGTGTTTAATCCAGTTTTAGCATGATGTCTGTTCTAGGTCTCCTCCATTGACAGAGTGAGACCACGCACAAACTGGAGGAACAACACCTCATATTCCGCTTGGGAAGCTTACAACCTAACCCCATTGAGATAATAATCTGCCCCCTTGTTTTTGCCGCCAAAGTGGATAACCTCACATTTATCTATATTATACTGCATCTGCCACGCATCTGCCCACTCACTCAACCTATCCAGGTCACCCTGCAACCTCCTAACATCCTCTTCACAGTTCACACTGCCACCCGGCTTTGTGTCATCCGGTTGTGATGAGTAGTGTACGAGTGGGGGTGTATTTTGTTTTTGGTTAGCATAGACACAATTGGTTAATGGCCCCCGGTTACCATGAATCTCAATTTAATAATAATGCTATTTAAAAAAGAATACAAATCAGGTATTAGGAAATAGATGACTCATCGTGCCCTTTTTCTTTCATCTGTCCTATTCATCTGATTATGCCACATTGCTCTGCATCTCCCTTTGGTGCTTTAACAAATTTTACAATCATCTTGCTTCATATGAACCATATTAGTAATGAACCATCAAACAAAGGGAATAAATTCAGTAAATAGCCCATTAAGAACATAAAAACCAGCAATATGATTTTTAAATTGAAGCCATGAGTTGAGAACAACATAAATTACAGTGCATTCAGAAAGTTTTCAGACCCCTTCACTTTTTCCACATTTTGTGACGTTACAGCCTTATTTTAAAATTGATTAAATTCTTTTTTTTTTCATCTATCTACACACAATACCCTAGAATGAAGAAGCGAAAACAGATGTTTATAAATTTTTGCGAAGTAATTAAAAATAAATAACTGAAATATCACATTTACATAAATATTCGGACCCTTTGCTATGACACTCAAAATTGAGTTTAGGTTCATCTTGTTTCCATTGATTATAGAAACATAGAAATTAGGTGCAGGAGTAACTTCGAGTCTGCACCGCATTATCCTTGAGATCTTTCTATAACTTGATTGGAGTCCACCAGTGGTAAATTAAATTGATTGGATATATCTATGGATACTATGGATACTATGAGGTTCAAAGTAAAAGAAGTACTGACACTTTTGAAAAATATAAAAGTGGATAAGTCTCCAGGTCCTGACAGGATATTCCCTAGGACATTGAGGGAAGTTAGTGTAGAAATAGCCGGGGCTATGACAGAAATATTTCAAATGTCATTAGAAACGGGAATAGTCCCCGAGGATTGGCGTACTGCGCATGTTGTTCCATTGTTTAAAAAGGGTTCTAAGAGTAAACCTAGCAATTATAGACCTGTTAGTTTGACTTCAGTGGTGGGCAAATTAATGGAAAAGATACTTAGAGATAATATATATAAGCATCTAGATAAACAGGGTCTGATTAGGAGCAGTCAACATGGATTTGTGCCTGGAAGGTCATGTTTGACTAATCTTCTTGAATTTTTTGAAGAGGTAACTAGGGAAATTGACGAGGGTAAAGCAGTGGATGTTGTCTATATGGACTTTAGTAAGGCCTTTGACAAGGTTCCTCATGGAAGGTTGGTTAAAAAGGTTCAACTGTTGGGTATAAATGCAGGAATAGCAAGATGGATTCAACAGTGGCTGAATGGGAGAAGCCAGAGGGTAATGGTGGATGGCTGTTTATCGGGTTGGAGGCAGGTGACTAGTGGGGTGCCTCAGGGATCTGTGTTGGGTCCTTTGTTGTTTGTCATGTACATCAATGATCTGGATGAAGGTGTGGTAAATTGGATTAGTAAGTATGCAGATGATACCAAGATAGGGGGTGTTGTGGATAATGAAGAGGATTTCCAAAGTCTACAGAGTGATTTAGGCCATTTGGAAAAATGGGCTGAAAGATGGCAGATGGAGTTTAATGCTGATAAATGTGAGGTGCTACACCTTGGCAGGACAAATCAAAATAGGACGTACATGGTAAATGGTAGGGAATTGAAGAATACAGTTGAACAGAGGGATCTGGGTATAACCGTGCATAGTTCCTTGAAGGTGGAATCTCATATAGATAGGGTGGTAAAGAAAGCTTTTGGTATGCTAGCCTTTATAAATCAGAGCATTGAGTATAGAAGCTGGGATGTAATGTTAAAATTGTACAAGGCATTGGTGAGACCAAACCTGGAGTATGGTGTACAATTTTGGTCGCCCAATTATAGGAAGGATGTCAACAAAATAGAGAGAGTACAGAGGAGATTTACTAGAATGTTGCCTGGGTTTCAACAACTAAGTTACAGAGATAGATTGAATAAGTTAGGTCTTTATTCTCTGGAGCGCAGAAGGTTAAGGCGGGACATGATAGAGGTCTTTAAAATGATGAGAGGGATAGACAGAGTTGATGTGGACAAGCTTTGCCCTTTGAGAATAGGGAAGATTCAAACAAGAGGACATGACCAGAATTAAGGGGCAGAAGTTTAGGGGTAATATGAGGGGGAACTTCTTTACTCAGAGAGTGGTAGCGGTGTGAAATGAGCTTCCAGTGGAAGTGGTGGAGGCAGGTTCATTGGTATCATTTCATTTAAAAATAAATTGGATAGGCATATGGATGAGAAGGGAATGGAGGGTTATGGTATGAGTGCAGGCAGGTGGGACTAAGGGGAAAAAAAGTTCGGCACGGACTTGTAGGGCCGAGACGGCCTGTTTTCCGTGCTGTAATTGTTATATGGTTATATGATTTGGAAAGGGCACACACCTGTGTATATAAGGTCCCACAGTTGACACCAAGCCATGAAGACGAAAGAATTGTCCGTCGACCTCCGAGACAGGATTGTGTCGAGCCACAGATCTGGGGAAGGGTATAAAACAATGTCTGCAGCATTGCAGGTCCCGAAGAGCACAGTGGCCTCCGTCATTCTAAAATGGTAGAACTTTGGAACTTTAGAGATGGCCGCACGGCCAAACTGAGCAATCGGGGGAGAAGGGCCTTGGTCAGGGAGGTGACCAAGAACCCGATGGTCACTCTGACAGAGCTCCAGAGTTCCTCTGTGGAGATGGGAGAAGGACATCTATATCTGCAGCACTCCACCAATCAGGCCTTTATGATAGAGTGGCCAGACGGAAGCCACTCCTCAGTAAAAGGCACATGACAGCCCGCTTGGAGTTTGCCAAAAGGCATGAGAAACAAGATTCTCTGGTCTGATGAAACCGAGATTAAACTCTTTGTCCTGAAAGCGAAGCGTCAAGTCTGGAGGAAACCAGGCACTGCTCAACACCTGGCCAATACCATACCTACGGTGTAGCATGGCATGCCAGCATCATGCTGTGGGGATGTTTTTTCAGCAGCAGGAACTGGGAGACCAGTCAGGATCGAGGGAAAGATGAACAGAGCAAAGTGCAGAGATATCCTTGATGAAAACCTGTTTTAAAGCATTCTGGACCTCAGACTGGGCTGGAGGTTCACCTTCCAACAGGACAACGACCCTAAGCACAAAGCCAAGACAATGTTTGAGTGGCTTTGTGACAAGTCTGTGAATGTCCTTGGGTGGCCCAGCCAGAGCCTGGAATTGAACCTGATTGAACATCTCTGGAGGGACCTGAAAATAGCTGTGCATCGATGCTCCCCATCCAACCTGACAGAGCTTGAGAGGATCTGCAGAGACGAATGGGAGAAATTACCCAAATACAGGTGTGCCAAGCTTGTAGCTGTAATCGCTGACGTGGCAGTCCTGTCCAACTGCTGCTCTCCACACCTCGAGCATTTGGCAGTGAAGTGCCACCCCTTCTAACTTCCAAGGGAATTCACCTCCATTATCCTGACCATGGTCTACATCCTACCCCAGGCAGACGTGCGTCTGGCACTGGAGGAACTGCACGCCGTGGTCAACAAACATCAGACGTCTTATCCTGAGGCGTTTACCACCATAGCCGGGGTCTTCAATAAAGCAAACCTCAAGAAATCGCTCCCTAACTTCCACCAACATGTCTCCTGCTGCACCAGAGGACCAAACACCCTCGACCATTGCTACACCACCGACAAGGATGCCTATCGCTCTATCCCTCGCCCCCACTTCAGTAAATCCGACCATACCGTGCCTTCCTGCCTACAGCAATTGAAGAGCGCACCACCTAAGGTGAGGACTGTACAGTGCTGGTCGGGGGGGGGGGGCCTTGGATGGACTCTGAGATCCGCACTCTTCTGAAGACCAGACACCGGGCATTCATGCCTGATGATACAGTGGTCTACATGAAGTCCAGATACAACCTTGGTAAGGCCATCAAAAAGGCCAAAATGGACTTCTGCTCCAAGCTGGAGAATGAAACAGATGTTCGGCAGCTGTGGCGGGGCCTGAATGCAATCACCTCCTACAAGGCAAAATCAGGAGGTAGCTCAAATGTCGGCGAAACATCACTCCCTCAGAATGCATTTTACGCACGCTTTGATAGGGAGAACACTGACGTGCCTTCCCGAGCCCCCATTCGCTGTGATGGTATTTCAGTCTCAGTCACAGAGGCTGACGTCAGGAAATCCTTCAGAGGGGTGAACCCTCGAAAAGCGCCTGGACCTGATGGTATACCCGGTCGTGCTCTAAAAACCTGTGCGGACCATCTGGCTGGAGTTTTTGCAGACATTTTCAACCTCTCACTTCTGAGGTCTGAGTTTCCCACTTGTTTTAAAAGGGCATCAATTATACCCAAGAAGAGTAAGGTGACGTGCCTGAATGACTATCGACCAGTGGCAATACCGTCGGTGGTGATGAAGTGCTTTGAGAGGTTGATCATGGCGCAAATCAACTCCTACCTCGACAAAAACCTGGACCCACTGCAGTTCGCCTACCGCCACAACAGATCAACGGTGGATGTGATCTCCTGGCCCTCCACTCCTCTCTGGACCACTTGGACAACAAAACTCATATGTCAGGCTGTTATTCATTGATTACAGCTCGACATTTAATACAATCATCCCCTCCAAGCTGGTTACCAAACTCGCAGAACTGGGTTTCTGCGCAGTCCTCTGCAATTGGATCCTCAACTTCCTCATTCACAGACAGTTCGTATTGGTGGAAATGTGTCAGCCTCGATAACAATCAGCACGGGAACACCTCAAGCCTGCGTGCTCAGCCCCCTGCTGTACTCTCTCTATAATCATGACTGCATAGCCGGTCATAGTGCAAACTCCATCATCAAGTTCGCTGACGACAGCACTGTTGTGGAACGTATCACTGATGGGGATGAGTCAGAATATAGAAGTGAGATCGACCGACTGACAAAATGGTGCCAGCACAATAACCTGGCCCTCAACACCAGCAAAACCAAGGAACTGATTGTGGACTTTCGAAGGGGTAGGATGGGGACCCACAATCCCATTTATATCAATGGGTCGATGGTGGAGAGGGTCAAGAGCTTCAAATTCCTGGGCGTGCATATTTCTGAAGATCTCTCCAGGTCCGAGAACACTCATGCAATTATTAAGAAAGCACATCAGCGACTCTAATTCCTGAGATGATTACGGAGAGTCGGTTTGTCAAGGAGGACTCTCTCTAACTTCTACAGCTGTACAGTGGAGAGCATGCTGACCGGTTACATCGTGGCTTGGTTCGGCAACTTGAGCGCCCAGGAGCGGAAAAGACTACAAAAAGTAGTAAACACTGCCCAGTCCATCATCAGCTCTGAACTCACTACCATTGAGGGGATCTATCATAGTCGCTACCTAAAAAAGGCTGGCAGCATCATCAAGTACCCACACCATCCTGGCCACACACTCATCTTCCCCGCTACCTTCAGGTGGAAGGTACATGAACCTGAAGACTGCAACGTCCAGGTTCAGGAATTGCTACTTCCCCACAGCCATCGGGCTATTAAACTCAACTGAAACAAATCTGTGAACATTAATAGACCATTATCTGCTTATTTGCACTTCATCTGCTTATTTATTGATGTGTGTATACATTTATATAATGGTATATGGACACACTGATATGTTCTGTATTCATGCCTACTATATTCTGTTGTGCTGAAGCAAAGCAAGAATTTCATTGTCTTATCTGGGACAATAAACTCTCTTGACTCATGACTTGACTCAACAAAGTACTGAGTAAAGGGTCTGAATACAAAGTCAAAGTCAAAAGTCAAAGTATCCTTTATTGTCATTCAGACGTTTCGGTCTGAACAAAATGTTGTTGCCTTGCAGTCATACATATAATAAAAATACCAGAAACACACAATAAACACAAATTTAACATCCACCACAGTGAGTTCACCAGGCGCCTCCTCACTGTGATGGAAGACAAAAGTCTTAAAGTCTTTGTCTCTTCCCTCCTTGTTCTCCCTCTGCACTGAGGCGATCCAGGCTTCCGATGTTGTGACCCCACCGGGTGATGTAGTAAGTATTGCGGCTCAACCGTGCTCCGCTAACGGGCCGGTTCAAACTCCGCGGCCCAGGGTGGTCGAAGCTGCCGCCCTGCAGTCCAACAGATGAAGCTGTTGTTGCGGGAGCTCCGGAAAAACAGGTCACCAACCTGTGACCTGCGTGTTCCTGACGATGTCGTCCACTGGGGCCGCGGCCGAGCCTCCGAAGTCAGGTCAAACGCCAGAACGCCGCCTCAGCTCCGAAGTCGGGTCTGCCGCCGGAAACGGCAGAACGCCGCCCCAGCTCCGAAGTCGGGTCCACCGCCGGAACGCCAGAACGCCGCCACAGCTCCAAGTCGGGTCCGCCGCCGGAACGCCGCCACACCTCCAAGTCGGGCCGCCGCCAGAACACCACCACAGCCCCGAGGCCGCCAGCTCCGCCATTAGCGCAGACGGAGACGTAGACGGGGGACACGACAAGAACATGTCGCATCCCCCCCAAAGGAAGAGACTAAAACCATGTTTTATCCCCCCCCCCCCCCCCCCCCCCCCCCCCCCCCCCCCCACCCATACATAACCTAATAAAGTTAGTTTAACTAAAACAGACAAAAGAAAACAACAAAAAAAAGAAAATCAGACGGACTGCAGGCAGGCCGCAGCTCCAGGCAGCACAGCCACTTCTGGACCGAGCACATTACTTATGTAAATCTGATAATTCAGTTATTTCTTTTTAATTACTTTACAAAAATTTCTAACCTGTTTTCACTTTTTTATTATGGGGTATTGTGTGTAGATTGATGATAAAAAAAATGTTTTTTATCCAATTTTAGAATAAGGCTGTAAGGTAACAAAATGTGGAAAAAGTGAAGGGGTCTGAATACTTTCTGAATACACTGTATATAAAGATCAATGTAAAATACCTCATGCTCCAATAATAGGTTTTTGTCTATCTATATTACTAAAAGTCTGTTCTGGACCGGTTTTGGCCTTCTGTGCTACGATTTCCGAGAGAACGCCGCCACCTACGGCCGTCATTTTTGGCCACCTTGCTCAGAGCCCCCCTCCGCCGCATGTGTGCCGAGTATTTTTCCCGTTGAATAAAGTTGACAGAGATATTAATGTTTTAAGAAAATTGCCACATAGTCTCTTCAAGATGGAGGAAGGCAGAGGGTCACGTTTCTCTGAGCTGTGAATAACACTGAACACATGTCTACTCAAATGTAAATTACTTAGTGTTTCTAAAATGCTTGCAGAATGTGTCTATTGTCTAAAGCTTGCAAAACAGTCTCTATTGGTTCTAAAGCTTGCAAAAAAAATGTCTATTGGTTCTAAAGCTTGCAAAAAATGTCTATTGGTTCCCTAAAGCTTGCAAAAAATGTCTATTGGTTCTAAAGCTTGCAAAAAGTGTCTCTATTGGTTCTAAAGCTTGCAAAAAAATGTCTATTGGTTCTAAAGCTTGCAAAAAAGTGTCTATTGGTTCTAAAGCTTGCAAAAAAAATGTCTATTGGTTCTAAAGCTTGCAAAAAATGTCTATTGGTTCTAAAGCTTGCAAAAAAATGTCTATTGGTTCTAAAGCTTGCAAAAAAAATGTCTATTGGTTCTAAAGCTTGCAAAAAATGTCTATTGGTTCTAAAGCTTGCAAAAAATGTCTATTGGTTCTAAAGCTTGCAAAAAATGTCTATTGGTTCTAAAGCTTGCAAAAAGTGTGTCTATTGGTTCTAAAGCTTGCAAAAAAATGTCTATTGGTTCTAAAGCTTGCAAAAAATGTGTCTATTGGTTCTAAAGCTTGCAAAAAATGTCTATTGGTTCTAAAGCTTGCAAAAAAATGTCTATTGGTTCTAAAGCTTGCAAAAAAAGTGTCTATTTGTTCTAAAGCTTGCAAAAAAATTCTCTATTGGTTCTAAAGCTTGCAAAAAATGTCTATTGGTTCTAAAGCTTGCAAAAAAATTGTCTATTGGTTCTAAAGCTTGCAAAAATGTCTATTGGTTCTAAAGCTTGCAAAAAAATGTCTATTGGTTCTAAAGCTTGCAAAAATGTCTATTGGTTCTAAAGCTTGCAAAAAAAATGTCTATTGGTTCTAAAGCTTGCAAAAAATGTCTATTGGTTCTAAAGCTTGCAAAAAGTGTGTCTATTGGTTCTAAAGCTTGCAAAAAATGTCTATTGGTTCTAAAGCTTGCAAAAAAAAATGTCTATTGGTTCTAAAGCTTGCAAAAAAATGTCTATTGGTTCTAAAACTTGCAAAAAAAAATGTCTATTGGTTCTAAAGCTTGCAAAAAATGTCTATTGGTTCTAAAGCTTGCAAAAAATGTGTCTATTGGTTCTAAAGCTTGCAAAAAATGTCTATTGGTTCTAAAGCTTGCAAAAAATGTCTATTGGTTCTAAAGCTTGCAAAAAAATGTCTATTGGTTCTAAAGCTTGCAAAAAAATCTCTATTGGTTCTAAAGCTTGCAAAAATGTCTATTGGTTCTAAAGCTTGCAAAAAATGTCTCTATTGGTTCTAAAGCTTGCAAAAAAATGTGTCTATTGGTTCTAAAGCTTGCAAAAAAAGTGTCTCTATTGGTTCTAAAGCTTGCAAAAAATGTCTATTGGTTCTAAAGCTTGCAAAAAAGTGTCTCTATTGGTTCTAAAGCTTGCAAAAAAAATGTCTATTGGTTCTAAAGCTTGCAAAAAAATGTCTATTGGTTCTAAAGCTTGCAAAAAATGTCTATTGGTTCTAAAGCTTGCAAAAAAATGTCTATTGGTTCTAAAGCTTGCAAAAAGTGTCTCTATTGGTTCTAAAGCTTGCAAAAAAATGTCTATTGGTTCTAAAGCTTGCAAAAAAAAATGTCTATTGGTTCTAAAGCTTTGCAAAAAATGTGTCTATTGGTTCTAAAGCTTGCAAAAATTTGTCTATTGGTTCTAAAGCTTGCAAAAAATGTCTATTGGTTCTAAAGCTTGCAAAAAAAATGTCTATTGGTTCTAAAGCTTGCAAAAAATGTCTATTGGTTCTAAAGCTTGCAAAAAAATGTCTATTGGTTCTAAAGCTTGCAAAAAAGTGTCTCTATTGGTTCTAAAGCTTGCAAAAAAATGTCTCTATTGGTTCTAAAGCTTGCAAAAAATGTCTATTCTAAAGCTTGCAAAAAATGTGTCTATTGGTTCTAAAGCTTGCAAAAAAATGTCTATTGGTTCTAAAGCTTGCAAAAAAGGTCTATTGGTTCTAAAGCTTGCAAAAAATGTCTATTGGTTCTAAAGCTTGCAAAAAGTGTCTCTATTGGTTCTAAAGCTTGCAAAAAGTGTCTATTGGTTCTAAAGCTTGCAAAAAGTGTCTATTGGTTCTAAAGCTTGCAAAACGTGTCTATTGGTTCTAAAGCTTGCAAAAAAAGTGTCTATTGGTTCTAAAGCTTGCAAAAAATGTCTATTGGTTCTAAAGCTTGCAAAAAATGTCTATTGCTTCTAAAGCTTGCAAAACAATGTCTATTGGTTCTTTGGCTTGCAGCTTGAAAGGCACTATTACTGCAAATTGTGGCTTGGGAGCTTTGACTTGAAGTTGAAAGGCACTACCTGCAAATGATGGCTTGGGTGTGGCTTGAAGTTGAAAGGCACTACTTACTGCAAATGGGGGGCGTGGGTGCATTGGCTTGAAGTTGAAAGGCATTACTTACTGCAAATGGTGGCATGAAGTTGAAAGGCACTACTTACTGCAAATGGTGGCTTGGGAGCTTTGGTTTGAAGTTGAAAGGCACTATTAATGCAAATGGTCGCTTGGTTGTTTTGGCTTGAAGTTGAAAGGCACTACTTACTGCAAATGGTGGCGGGTGTGGCTTGAAGTTGAAAGACACCACACTGCAAATTGTGGCACTTGAAGTTGAAAGGCATTACTTACTGCAAATGGAGGCTTGGGAGCTTTGGCTTGAAGTTGAAAGGCACTATTACTGCGAATGGTGGCTTGGTTGCTTTGGCTTGAAGTTGAAAGGCACTACTTACTGCAAATGGTAGCTTGGGTGTGGCTTGAAGTTGAAAGACACTACTTACTGCAAATGGTAGCTTGGGTGTGGCTTGAAGTTGAAAGACACTACTTACTGCAAATGGTGGCATGAAGTTGAAAGGCACTACTTACTGCAAATGGTAGCTTGGGTGTGGCTTGAAGTTGAAAGACACCACTTACTGCAAATGGTGGCTTGGTTGCTTTGACTTGAAGTTGAAAGGCACTACTTCCTGCAAATGGTGGCTTGGGAGCTTTGACTTGAAGTTGAAAGGCACTACTTACTGCATATGGTGGCTTGGTTGCAATGGCTTGAAGTTAAAATGCATTACTTACTGCAAATGGGGGCGTGGGTGCATTGGCTTGAAGTTGAAAGCACTACTTACTGCAAATTGTGGCTTGAAGTTGAAAGGCACTACTTACTGCAAATGGTGGCTTGGGTGCTTTGGCTTTAAGTTGAAAGGCACTGCAAATGGTGGCATGAAGTTGAAAGGCACTACTTACTGCAAATGGTGGCTTGGGAGCTTTGACTTGAAGTCGAAAGGCACCTCTTACTGCTAATGGTGACTTGGGTGTGGCTTGGGTGTGGTATGAAGTTGAAAGGCACTACTTACTGCAAATGGTGGCTTGGGTGGAATGGCTTGAAGTTAAAAGGCATTACTTACTGCAAATGGTGGCTTGGATGCATTGGCTTGAAGTTGAAAGGCACAACTTACTGCAAAATGAAGTTGAAATGCACTACTTACTGCAAATAGTGGGTGGGTTTGGCTTGAAGCTAAAGGTAGGACTGCAAATGCACTTACTTCCTGTTTGCACTGTGTATCGATTTTAGATAAAACGCTACCACTTACGGCTGTGATTTTTGGCCATCTTACTCATCTTTTTGGCCATCTTACCCTCCGCTGAGCAGGTGCAGAGAATTCTTCCCATCAATGAAAAATAAAAGTGTTATTAGTTTTTTTTTAAATGATGAGAACCTCTCTCCTGTCAATCACTCCATGAAAGCCACACCTTTTCCGGTGGGGGGTAGGGGGGGGGGGGGTTGGAGCGGTTATAAAACCTGGAAATGTGGGTGTGGCTCAGTCTCTGCAAGATGGAGGAGGGAGAGGTAACGGCTCGCTGTCCTTAATGGCTTTGCACCCTACTTCAAATGGTATGAAACTGCACTTGAATTTGGTGGCCTTGCACCCTGCTAGAAGTGATAAGAAACTGCACTTGAATTTGGTGGCCTTATACCCTGCTTGAAATAGTATTTCAAGGATTAGCCGTGAGTCAACTACCAGCCCACCAGCCGTGAGTGAGTGAGTTGCCAGCACAACAGGCTTGATTGACTGAGACGCCAGCCCAAGAATCCATTTGGCGCACAATTTGCATACTAGCCCTCTGGAAACCAGTCCCTTCAGCCTACAACACCCATACTAGCCATCCAGAAAGCCCCCCCCCCCCCCCCCCCCCACCCCCCCCCCCCCCCCCCCCCCCCCCCCCAACTGGCCACCAATAGTAGAATTGGTGGAGAGGTGGAATATTGCGTTGGATGACCAGCCCTCCTGTGTGATGCTGGGACCCAACGGGTCCCACTTAGTCTAGTTTACTATAAACACTGGCCAATAAATAATGCCTTTCTTCAGAAACATTGAAAAGATATATCTGCATGTTCATAAAATGTGCTACCCTAGCATCGGATTGCTTCATTTATGAAAATGGGTGAAACAAAAGGTTAATTTGCTTTTTAAAAAGACCCAGTGAGACTGGGTTGGATCCAAACACCTCCAATTTGCAAACTTTGCAAGAGTTACTCTGTGTCTTGTAAGGAGTGAAGCGCCTCATGCTCACTAATAATGCATGACTTCAAACTATCTTACCTAGTAAGAATGTCAAGCTTCTCTGAGACATCTTGGCTGTCAGTGAGCCGGATACTGAATGAACTTTAGCCAGGGCTCTAGGTTATCTGCTTTTCTTGAAGGGAGTTGTGAGAGTACTTATTCTCCCTGAAAGAGGGAAGGGAGACCTTGCAGACTTAACATCCACCACCTCCCACTCTCTCAGATGATAGACACAAAATGCTGGAGTAACTCAGGTCAGGCAGCATCTCTGGATAGAAGGAATGGGTGACGTTACGGGTCGTGGCCCTTCTTCAGATCTTCGGTGTAAACCAGTATCTGCAGCTCTTCCACTCTATCCACTTCCAGTCACAAGATCTTGGTTGAATGTCTCGATTGATATGTAACAGGAGTGTTATGGAGGGGAACATTAGCTATACTCATCATCATTACAAATGCATATTCAAGCATACATCATTGTTGTTGATAGCGTTATTAGACATGCCTGTATTGGCCTGATTTTTCTGAATAGCTTGCTTCACGTATGCTGAATTTTGTACAAATTACTCAGTCAAGACCTTCAAGAAAAATGACAGATCTGGGATTATAAGAAAATAATTAGAAGGATTGTTCACCTTTAGATATTGAAATAAATATATCAAAGACCTTAATGGCCGCAGGACTTGCCATCGCCTGTCGGGGTCTTTAACATTGGGAGGCAAATGGAGAGCAGGGGAGAGACAAGACTTTGCCTTCCATCACAGTGAGGAGATTCACTGTGATGGATGTTTATGTGAATTGTGTTGGTGTGTGTATTGGTTCTTTTCTTGATGTATGACTGCAGTAACTAAATTTTGTTTGAACTTCATTTAAGGTTCAATTGACAATAAACAGTATTGTATTATGTTATTTTTTAACCTGGGTTAATATCTTGAATGTATATATTTATTTATGGCAGCATTCATGACCAGTTTCACATTGAATGTATCTGTTGATATGTAGCTGTGCATTTTTATTAAATGTCATTTGGATATTTGCTGGGTTCTCTCTTTACTGGTGTATCTATCCTTTACCTGTCTTTGATAGTCTCCTTAAGGGTTGTATTTAAAGTTGTTTTATTGGATGCTAGTTATACCAAAACAACAGGAGGTTAGTTTCACTTCAGATCATATTCAACTTGGACATTGTGGGCTGAAGGGTCGATCCTGTGCTATAATGTTCTATGTTTATATCTAACTGTCAACTGGGAAAGATAGATGTTTGAATTTTCTTCAGATATTTCATGCCCAATTTTTCTAGCCAGATTAGCTACTTCACCTCAACCGCATCATCCCCCCCCCCCCCCCAAATACAACCACTCATCTACGTAGTCGATTCTAGGAGGAACTGATGAGAATAAAGTGAGAATAATTGAAGGGAAAGCTAGCAGTGGCTTGGATTGCTCTGTGTAGCATAGACTTGTTGGACAATTATGGCCTCCTACAGGAAATTTGGTTTCATAAAAAGTTTCTCACTTCGCTTGTACCCATCCACGTTTGATGGGGCTAGCTAGATTCTTCAATTCTCACCAACAAACATTTGTTTCATATTAGAAACTAACTTGATAAAAAATAACGTGTTTCTCTTCACTAGAGGAAAAGTATAAGACAACTCTGTGGGAGGACCATTCGGTGCCATGTTAAATGTGCAATATAATTGGAGACTCAATAAACAACTGACTACAAAGCAACGCTTCCACTGTTATAAGATTGAATAAGAATTGCAGATAAATGTTTGTAATTTATTGTCTCCTGCAGGTTATGGATAACCTCCTGATCCAAGTAACCGGAAGTAAACAAGTGGTTCTCTTCAGCCCTCGAGATGCACCATATTTATACTTAACAGGTGACGTGAACTAGTTGCAGTGTACCCGATCTTACTGAATTATAATTCAGATCTAAATTAATTTCAAACTAAGCATCATCAAGCCTGACCCACACAGGACAATAATTCAATGATACTCTATTGTCACATGTACCTAGGTATAGAGAAATGCTTTGTTTTGCTTACAATCCAATAAAATCTAGTAGCAGACATGACCTAGGTAGTGCACAAGTATCACCATGTTTAGGCATCGACAAAGTTGCTAAAGTTTACCAAACGGTCCTATCTTCTGCCTGCTGCCGCACGTGGCAACAGGCCCGACCCCTCCCCCACCTGCCAGGGAGCTCTCCAACGGCCCTCCTCGCTCCAATGGCTTTCCTCGCTCTCCAAAGACCTTCCCTGTTCTCCTTTGGTCCACCGCTCTTCGATGGCTCGCCTCTCTCTCTGTCTTTGTCTCATTCTGTCTATCTCTCTGTCTGTCTCTCTCTCTCTCTCTGTTTGTCTGTCTCTCGCTGTCTCTCGCTGTCTCTCTCTGTCTGTCTCTGTCTGTCTCTCTCTCTCTCTCTCTCTCTCTCTCTCTCTCTCTCTCTCTCTCTCTCTCCTTTTGGTATGTCGATACACAGAGTACAGAAGGTTGAGTTTGGAAAATAGCTGTGTGAGAAAACAGGTGGTGCAGTGACAAACAAAGGGAATATACAGTGGCTTGCAAATGTTTTCATACCCCTTGAACTTTTCCACATTTTGTCACGTTACAACCACAAACGTAAATGTATTTTATTGGGATTTTATGTGATAGACCAACACAAAGTGGTGCATAATTGTGAAGTGGAAGGAAAATGATACATGGTTTTCAAATTTTTTTACAAATAAAAAACTGAAAAGTGTGGCGTGCAAAAGTATTCAGCCCCCCTGAGTCAATACTTTGTAGAAACACCTTTCACTGCAATTACAGCTGCAAGTCTTTTGGGGTATGTCTCTACCAGCTTTGCACATCTAGAGACTGAAATTTTTGCCCATTCTTCTTTGCAAAATAGCTCAAGCTCAGTCAGATTGGATGGAGAGCGTCTGTGAACAGCAATTTTCAAGTCTTGCCAGAGATTCTCAATTGGATTTAGGATTTAGACTTTGACTGGGCCATTCTAACACATGAATATGCTTTGATCTAAACCATTACATTATAGCTCTGGCTATATGTTTAGGGTCGTTGTCCTGCTGGAAGGTGAACCTCCACCCCAGTCTCAAGTCTTTTGCAGACTCTAACAGGTTTTCTTCCAAGATTGCCCTGTATTTGGCTCCATCCATCTTCTCCCATCAACTCTGACTAGCTTCCCTGTCCCTGCTGAAGAAAAGCATCCCCACAGCATGATGCTGCCACCACCATGTTTCACAGTGAGGATGGTGTGTTCAGGGTGATGTGCAGTGTTAGTTTTCCGCCACACATAGCGTTTTGCATTTAGGCCAAACACTTCAATTTTGGTCTCATCTGACCAGAGCACCTTCCTCCACATGTTTGCTGTGTCCCCCACATGGCTTGTGGCAAACTGCAAACGGGACTTCTTATGGCTTTTTTTCAACAATGGCTATCTTCTTGCCACTCTTCCATGAAGGTCCGATTTGTGGAGTGCACGACTAATAGTTGTCCTGTGGACAGATTCTCCCACCTGAGCTGTGGATCTCTGCAGCTCCTCCAGAGTTACCATGGACCTCTTCGCTTCTCTGATCAATGCTCTCCTTGCCTGGCCTGTCAGTTTAGGTGGAGGGCCATGTCTTGGTAGGTTTGCAGTTGTGCCATACTCTTTCCATTTGAGATGTTCAAAGCTTGGGATATTTTTTATAACCTAACCCTGCTTTAAACTTCTCCACAACTTTATCCCTGACATGTCTGGTGTGTTCCTTGGGCTTCTTGATGCTGTTTGTTCACTAATGTTATCTAACAAACCTCTGAGGCCTTCATAGAACAGCTGTATTTATACTGAGATTAGATTACACACAAGTGGACTCTATTTACTAATTAGGTGACTTCTGAAGGCAATTGGTTGCACTGGATTTTATTTAGGGGCATCAGAGTAAAGGGGGTTGAATACTTTTGCACGCCACACTTTTCAGTTTTTTATTTGTAGAAAAATTTGAAAACCATGTATCATTTTCCTTCCACTTCACAATTATGCGCCACTTTGTGTTGGTCTATCACATAAAATCCCAATTAAATACATTTACGTTTGTGATTGTAACGTGACAAAATGTGGAAAAGTTCAAGAGGTATGAATACTTTTGCAAGCCACTGTAAGCTTTCCATCACATCATTAGAGAGTTTTTTATAATTCCCCACACAAGGAACTGAAGGCTCCCATGGGAAAAAAAATTGAATGCAAACTGAAATTATTCTAACTCTGTAATTGATTATTTTTTGCAATGCATGGATATTTGGGAATATGGAGACAGTTGGAATACAGATCAGCATTTCGAAGAGCCTGAATGACAGTGCTGTGACATGGCTATTGTGGCAAAGTTGACAAACAGATATTCTTTAAAAAACTTCAATTAAATGTAATAATTTATGACCTAATGTCACTGAAAGTATTCAAACTTTTTTACTATAATTTATCAGAATTTTGATACTATAAAAACAGAGGTGGGTTAAAGAAATCAACATACCAGCAAAGGTCGTATTGGGACGATAATTGGTACATTTTTTATGTGTAGTACGGAACTGCAGGTGCTGTTTTAAACTGAAGATAGACATAAAATGCAGGAGTAACAGCAGGACAGGCAACATCTCTGGAGAGAGGAATGGGTGACGTTTTGGGTCTGAGGTGGTGAAACATCACCCATTCCTTCTCTCCAGAGTTACTCTAACTGTGAGTTATTCCAGCATTTTGTCTATCTTTGGTACATTTTTAATATCGTGAGCACCGTTAAAAGCATAGAACACTAACAGAACTAAAGTCAGCTTTAGAGTGGTTGTTGTACAGACAAGGAGGAAACTTTGATATCAACAAAAGTTCCAGATGTAGTTACAGTAAGAAAATAATAAAATTATACAACACATAGAACCAAATCAATCATTTTGTACACTTGCATTTGAATATTAAAATTATACAGGTAATTATCATACTTTGTCACACTTAGGAAATATGTTTGCAGTTTTTACTGTTTGCTTAACTGATTGTAATCATAATTGTTTCTAACTTTGTACAGGTGATAAATCTGAGGTGTTGGACCTGGACACGCCTGATTTAGAAAAATATCCACAATTTGCTAAAGCCCAGCGTTATGAATGTCAATTAGAGGCAGGCGATGTGCTTTTCATTCCAGGTATTCTGCTGGAACAATTGTATATTTGAATTTAACCTCAAAATGAACTAGCAAAGCATTATATCATTCTTGATAACTGAAGATCATAAAGGATTCTCCTGAATACAGGTGCACAACCTTTTATCCGACGATCCAAATAACGAAAACCTCCGAATAGCGACATTTTTTCGGTCCTTGAAGAAAGGTCCTTGAAAACGTTCACTGAGGGCGGCCTGCACAGGTGACAGCGGAACCTCCGGTCGGTCCTCGAAGAAAGGGGAACTAAATCCCCATTCATAAAAGAGGTGAGGGTATATTGCGCGGGAGGGTTAATAATTGACAATATGCTGCTACCTGCCCGCTGAGTTAAAAAGTTCCCACGGTAGACACGATACACAGTGTATCGTGAGTCTTGCGTGGGAAATTTTTAACTCAGCGTGCAGGCAGCAGCAAATTGTCGCTCCCTTCAGTTTCACCCCACCTGCACCCTTCTGCTTCCCGGCCTTGTGTGTGACCCCTTCCCTCCCCTCTCCAGCTCCCCGCTCATTGCACCGGCGCGGGGGCTTTGCACTGTCTTCACGTCGGCGATTCTAGCAGCGCAGTGCAGTCACCGGAGACGTCAGGACCAACGGGACACCGACCCCCAGGCCCACCGCAAGCACGGAGATCCCAGAGACCCACAGCCAGCAGCAGCCCAGCCCCGTTCCAACTCCAGAAGAAAACTGCAAACTGGCCGGAGACGTCAGGACCACCAGAAGCCGCTCCCCGATGGGCCGCTACGGCGACAAGTGGCAGTTCGCCCACAGCCCGAGCTGCGCCCTCTCATCGGGACACCGACCCCCAGGCCCACTGCAAGCACGGAGATCCCAGATCAGCAACTCCAGCCCAGCCCTGTTCCAACTTCAGAGGAACACGCAGTGTATGGGCAGAAGCTGATAGTGTGGAAGGTACGTCTTGTTCTTGTGGTCGCGCAGCTCGGGCTGTGGGCGAACTGCCACTTGTCGCCGTAGCGGCCCATCGGAGAGCGGATTCCTCTGGAGTTGGAGGGGGAGGGGGGTATTGTGCTATTTGATCGCCCCCTACTATCCCAGGGACAGGGAGACAGGACGTTCACCGAGGGCGGCCCGCAGAGGTGACAGCGGAACCTCCGGTCGGTCCTCGAAGAAAGGGGAACTAAATCCCCATTCATAAAAGAGAAGGTGAGAGTATATTGCGCGGGAGGGTTAATAATTGACAATCTGCTGCTACCTGCCCGCTGAGTTAAAAAGTTCCCACGGTAGACACGATACACAGTGTATCGTGAGTCTTGCGTGGGAACTTTTAAACTCAGCGTGCAGGCAGCAGCAGATTGTCGCTCCCTTCAGTTTCACCCCACCTACACCCCTCTGCTTCCCGGCCATGTGTGTGACCCCTTCCCTCCCCTCTCCAGCTCCCCGCTCATTGCACCGGCGTGGGGGCTTTGTACTGTCTTCACGACGGCGATGGCTGCAGGTCAGTGCAGTCACCGGAGACGTCAGGACCAATTGGACGTCGACCACCAGGCCGACCGCAAGCACAGAGATCCCAGAGACCCACAGCCAGCATCAGCCCAGCCCAGCCCCGCTCCAACTTCTTCTGCCGGGATCAAGGCGCAAACCCGCGACCTTGCGGATATGAGCCGAGCACTCTACCACTGAGCCAGCCATTAAAATCTACGCAAAAAAATTTCCATTCCGAAGACCGACAAATTCTGAATTACGAAAGGTGTCTGGTCCCAAGGCTTTCGGATAAAAGGTTGTGCACCTGTACTGTTAAAATTAAATGAGGTGTGGTCTATTCTATATTGAGCATATTCCATCTTGAGTAAAAATGCCATGAGTATGCCCTGCTTGATAGGTCTGAAAACAAATCTCAGATGATATTCTAGTGCAGGACTCTAGCAATGCACCACTATCAGAAGTGTTCAAGAAGGAACTGCAGATTTTGGAAAATCAAAGGTAGACAAAAATGCTGGAGAAACTCAGCGGGTGTGGCAGCATCTATGGAGCAAAGGAAAAGGGCAACGTTTCGGGCCTAAACCCTTCTTCAGACCGATGCAAGGTGGTGGGAAAGAAGAAAGGAAGAGGAGGAGCCAAAGGGCTGAGGGAGTTGAGAAGGGGAGGAGACAGCAAGGGCTACCGGAAATTGGACGTCAATGTTCAAGCCGCTGGGGTGCAGACTGCCCAAGCGGAGTATAAGGTGCTGCTCCTACAATTTCCGGTGGTGCTCGCTCTGGCAATGGAGGAGACCCAGGACAGAAAAGGTCGGATTCGGATATCAGAAGTGCAGTCTTTCAGGTGAGATGTTACACTGAGGCCAATAACCTTCTTGGATGGAGATGAAAATTATTTGGGACTATTGAGAAAGAAAACAGGTGGTTTGGATAACAATCCTGCTAACATTTTCTCCTTGCATTGTATATGTCACAGTTTTGCAATTTGTATGTGATTCTTTCGACACACATTCACGTTGTAATAGATTTTTCTTTCATAAGTATAAAATATAACATCAAGAAATCAAATTTGAATCCTAGCTGTTTCTCCTCAAAAACTAAAAACCCAAGACATTGATTAAACTGCAATTTCTGGAATTGTTATGATCCTCAGTTCCTCCAGCAATTTCAGTTGCAAATTAATCTAACTGACCTAAACCTCAATTTACCAATTGGCCTAAACCTCTGTTTACCATCTACACCTTGGACTTCAGATATAACTCCGTCTCCTGCCACCTGCAGAAGTTTTCAGATGACTACAATTGTGGGCTGCATCAGTGAGGGGAGGGAAGCTGAATACAGAGGTGCAGTCAACGCATTAGTTGAGTGGTGTGGGCTGAATCACCTGCAGCTCAACACCAATGAGACTAAGGAGTTGGTGGTGGACTTTAGGAGGAGAGGAACATCCCTGTCCCCTGTCTCCATCAATGGTTTGAATGTGCAGTTTACCAGGGAGTACAAATACTCTGGAATGGACCTGGACAGTAAACTGGATTGATCCAGGAACACTGAGGCCCTGTACAAGATGGGACAGAGTGCTGTACTTTTTGAGAAGGCTCCACTCCTTCAACATCTGCAGTGAGATGCTGCAGATGTTCTACCAATCGGTGATAGCCAGTGCCATCTTCTTTGCTGCCTGGCACAGGGCGAAGGCTGCGGAGGCCAATAGGATCAACAAACTCATCAGGAAGGCTAGCTCCCTCCTGCGGGGGAGAGTGGGGGGGGGGGGGGGGGGGGGGGGGGTGGGGGGGAGAGGGGTAGGGGAGGGAGAGGGGTGGGAGGAGGGGGGAGGGGGAGGGGAGAGGGGTGGGGGAGAGAGAAAGAGGGAAGGGGAGGGGGTAGGGTAGAGAGGGAGGGGGGTAGGAGGGGTTCGGAAGGGGGTAGAGCTGGGGGAGAGGGGGGGAGAGTGAGGAGAGGGGGAGGAGAGGGGGGGGGGAGGAGGAAGGGGGCAGATGGGGGAGAGATTAGGGAGTGGGGGGGAGAGGGGGAAGGGAGAGAGGGTGGTGGGGAGAGCGGGGAGGGGGCGAGAGAGGGGGAAGAGTGGGGAGGAGGGAGGGGAGATATGGGAAAGAGTGGGGATAGAGGGGGAAGAGTGGAGAGGGGTAGGGAGAGGGGAGATGGGGGAAACATGGGGAGGGAGGGGGAGATGGAGAAGAGTGGGGAGGGGTAGGGGAGGAGGGAGGCATTACAGCATCGAGCAAAGGCATGTGACGTCAGCAGCCGTATGATTTTTAAAATTATGATGTTTTTTACTAAAACAGTGGGGAAATAATTAACCAAATTTTCAAATGGATGGATTCACGAGGAAAAACTCTATCAGAATATGTAAAATTGTCTCCATTACCGCATCGGGTTTAGGAGGAGATACCATGACAACTGAAAGCAATATTTGTGAAATAGAATGCGAACAAACATCCGAACGAAGAGAGTTTTAAATATATAGAGACTAGATTATTAGGAAAGAACTGCAGATGCTGGTTTAAATCGAAGGAAGACACAAAATGCTGGAGTAACTCAGTGGGACAGGCAGCATCTCTGGAGAGAAAGAATGTGCAACGTTTTGGGTTGAGTCTGAAAAAGGGTCCCGAGCCGAAACGGCACCCATCCATTCTCTCCAGAGATGTTGCCTAATTTGAGTTACTCCAGCATTTTGTGTCTACCACAACATTTATTGGATATTACTTTAATTCCAAGTTCTTGACTTATACATGCTTCGCGTGCTGGAAATATCCAAAGTATGAAATGTTCTTTCAGTTACTGGTACTTTGTAAGAATATCTTAATCTTCTAAATCTCTTTTTATTCTTTACAGCATTGTGGTTTCATAACACCGTGGCTAAAGTGTTTGGGGTGGGGGTGAATGTTTTTTGGAAACACCTTCCAGCAGACTGCTACAATAAAACAGACACGTATGGGAACAAGGATCCCATAGCAGCCTCAAGAGCCATGCAGATATTGGACCGAGCCCTAAAGACACTAGACGAACTACCTGACGAATACAGAGACTTTTATGCCCGTAGAATGGTTCTACGGGTACAAAGCAAATCATACAGTAAACATTATAAATAATGTACGCATTCCTTAACTACGTAGTATTTTTTTTAATGCACAGATATCATATTGGTCAAACCTGGCAATTGTGGTTCAAAAGGACATTTTAAACTATCAGCTGCCCTAGGAAGCTAGAACACAGTGGGAGACACAAGGTCACGGGGTAATTATGATTGGCAGTGAAACAATACAATAAAACTTGTATTTGAATAAGGAAAGTTTTCTATTGTTTAATGGTGGTTTAGTAATTGATCAATTTAGTTATAATCAGAACACATGCAAAAATACTGGCTGCTAGAAATACTCAGCAGCTGATGCAATATCCTTGGTGAAAATTAATCGATTTAATATTTCAATGGTCAATGTCCTTTTATTTGAACAGAAGAAGTCAGTGATAAGGAAATTCTACTCTGCAGGGGAATGAGGGAAAGAAGAAGGACTAAAGGTACTATGGATAGTTGCGTGGTAATAGAGATTAAATGACCAAAGCATTTCAGTATGAAGTGAGAAGGTCATGAAGCAAAAGCAAAGCAGTCTACATGTAGGAAATCTGAAATCAAAAAAACATTTTGAAAAAGCTGAGTGCATTGGGCAACATTTACAAGAGGGTGAGCAGACCTGTTGATGACCGTTCATTGGAAATGCGAATAGTTAGACGCATCATTTAAAATATGGAGAAAGTGAAGGAGGGAAGGAAAGAACGGAAAATGAAATCTGAGGAACGCAAGAAACGACAGCAAAATGTATATTGATGGAGGAATTCCAAGGGTAAAGCAGCATCTGTGGAGGGTACGAAATGGGCAATGTTTTGGGTTAAGACCTTGCATCAGGACTAGGGTTGGGGGTAAAGGAACGATGGCCAGTATATAGAAATGCAGAGGAGGGGTGCTGTAGCAGTTGGGTGGAATGGAAGAGGGGGGAATGATGGGCAGATAGATCCAGGAGGGCAGGGGATGGGAAGGGAGGAGGAGAGGGGAGGGGAGTGGAAAGCCTTCCCCAACCTCTCCCTGTAGCTCAGGCTCCTCGACTGCTGGCAACATCCTCATAAATCTCTGCACCCTCTCAAGCCTTGAAGGGTTTCGAAGGATCGTGTAGGAATGTGAACTGAAGAACGATGAGGAGAAACTATTTCAACCCAGAGAGTTGTGAATCTGTGGAATTCTCTGCCACAGAAGGCAGTGGAGGCCAATTCACTGGATGTTTTCAAGGAGAGTTAGATCTAGCTCTTAGGGCTAACGGAATCAAGGGATATGGGGAAAAAGCGGGAACGGGGTTCTGATTATGGATGATCAGCCATGATCATATTGAATGGCGGTATACGATCATATACGAAAGGGCAAATGGCCTGCTCTACACCTATTTTCTATGTTTCTTTCTTCAATGTTCATACTGTTGGATTGTAATATTTGGTGCTGTTCTTTCAATTTACATGTATCTTCACTCTGGCAATGCCTAGGACAGAAAGGCCGGTATGCCAGTGGAAAGGGGAGTTAAAAAGATTAACATTCAAAAGATCCAACAAGCCTTGGTGGATGGACCGAGAGTAGTATGCGTCACCTAGTGTTTGCCTGATCTCACTGATGTAAAGCAAACACATCGGGAACACCAAATGCTGTAAATGAGAATATTTTGTCGCCTGCAATGTATTCAGAGAGATCCAGAATATGAGGGTAGTGTTCGAAAGGGTCAAAGGTCTGTTTATTGTCACGCGTACCAGTTAGGGGACAGTGAAACTCGTTAAGGTTGGTGGCAAAAGTGATAACATTGACAAGGTCTGCATAAGCATAGGAAGGAACACTGATGCAGTCATCAATGAAGTTGAGAAAGAATTGGGGCGTAAATTTGGATAAACAACTATTCCACGTAGCCAACAAAAAGATAGGTGTCATTTGGGCACATACAAGTGCATGTGGCTAACCCTTTGATGTGTAGAAAATGGGAGGAAAAAGTTGTTGAGTGTAAGAACACCCTGATGGCTGAGAGCTTAACTGGAGGGTAACTAGTTGGGTCTTTCTTTCAGTAAGTAGTGGAGGAGCCTAACATCTTCCTCATGGTGGATGGCGGTGTATAATTGATTGTCCAAAGTGAAGACCAAGTGGTTGAGATGATCGGGTGGAAAGTGAGACAGGTTAAATGGTAGAGATGAAAGTGCAGAATTCATCCCCATGTTGTTAGTTACATTATAATGTGTCATCAGAAGATGAGTGTCAGCTTATTCGACATATAGGATCCTGGTGTCAGGAAAGTCCAAGTGTAAATGTGAATGAAATAAGCAACTCAGTATTAGTCTGGAAACACAAATCCACTGCTTGGGACACACCGGGGGTATTGTTCAAAAGGTCAAAGAATCAACCATTCTATGTAGTGTACATTATCTCTCCCCATTGTAAGAGCAACAAATATAGTGTTGGCGGGGGGGGGGGGGGGGTGTGGGAGTGGTGGGTTGTATAGGCGGGGGTGTTGTGGGGGGAGGTATGTGTGTGGGTGGGGTTTGTGGGTGGAGAGAAGGTTTGGCAGGGGGGGGGGGGGAAGACGGGGAAGGGCCATGGGGGATAGGGTGGTATCACGAGGTAGGGGGGCAGAAGCCAACAAGGGGGACCAGAGGGGAGGGGGCTGGAGCTGGCGGTGCGATGGGGACTCACCGCAGGTGCTAGTCATTCTCCGCCGGGATCATGGTCTCCGCTTTCCGTTTGACGACATCTCCAACTCTGCGCGGGGCTGGGCTGGGTTGGGGTGCACGGGGCTGGGCTGGTCCAGGCTGGGCTGGGCTGGGTTGGGCCGGGCTGGGCTGGGCTGGGCTGGTCCAGGCTGGGCTGGGTTGGGCCGGGGCTGGGCTGGGCTGGGCTGGGCTGGGCTGGGTTGGGCCAGGCCGGGCTGGGCTGGGCCTCCGAAATTGTGTCTGGTTAGAGACCTCCGCCAGTCATCCAGAGCGTCCCTCAACTCCAGTAAAGACGTGATGGCGCAGGAAGCGATGGCCATGGACCGTCCCGTGGAGTGACGGGAAGAGACTAATCCATGCGGCGCAGACTAGCAACAGAAGAGGTCGATCTGCGCACCTGCGGTTTTTAAGATTTTTAAACCTCGCTAACCTTTATAATAGACCACTGATTGGAAAAAAACTGCACCTGCAATACAGGAGAACGGTGAATGAGCTGGCGAAAAATCGTAGTGCTATCACGTACCGTTGTTACGCAAATAGAAAAACCACACAAACTGGAAGATAACAAGATCAGTGTTTTAGTGGTAGACGGACAGACGGACAGACAGACAGACAGACAGACAGACAGACAGGCAGGCAGGCAGGCAGATAGACAGACAGACAGACAGACAGACAGATTGACTTTAATTTAGAAATTGGGCATGTAACATTTTCAATTGACTTTTTCTTTCCAAAGACGAATGGCGAATAATGAAATTCTCCAGATATTTTTCCTCTGACCACATTTCAGTTGTGCGATGGAGCTGTAAAGAAACTGGCTTCATTGTAACATGATTTAGGAAATTATCCAGCTCTCCCCATCTGCATGTGTACACCAATAATGGTAGAAGTCACACAGAATGGCGGCTGTGAGGCAACACCACAACGAGCCGCCATGGAGAGTAGCGAGAATTGTCATGCCGTAGGTGGGTCGCCAGGAGGTCCTAGTGGGTTCACGAAAATGCTGGAGAAACTCAGCGGGTGCAGCAGCATCTATAGAGCGAAGGAAATAGACAACGTTTCGGGCCGAAACCCTTCTTCAGACAGGTCGAAGGTTGTTGTAGGTTCTCATAGGTTGTAGCCAGTGCTGACCAGTGAATTTCATTGTATCATCTTTCAAGGTATCCTGTCAATTCCTACCCCAATCCCGGCCCGTTACCCCTTTGGGTTAGGGTGTGGGTCAGGCTCACAAGGTCAGTCCCTGTAGGGTTCGAGTTCCATTAGGGGTAATTCTACAAATTCCCATCTTCCTCTTCATTCTCATCTTCTTCGCCATCAGCAGACGTGCTATAAGGATGAGGGGGATCTTATAGAAACAAATCCTCTTCTCATCTTCCTCACCATCAGCAGACGTGCTATAAGGATGAGGGGGATATTATAGAAACATCTAAAATTATAAAAGGACTGGACAAGCTAGATGCAGGACAAATGTTCCCAATGTTGGGTGAGTCCAGAACCAGGGGCCACAGTTTTAGAATAATGAGGAGGCCATTTAAGACAGAGGTGTGAAAAAATGTTTCACCCAGAGAGTTGTGAATTTGTGGAATTCCCTGCCACGAAGGGCAGTGGAGGCTAAATCACTGGATGGATTTAAGAGAGAGTTAGATAAAGCTCTAGGGGCTAGTGGAATCAAGGGATAGGTGCCTGTTAGGAAATGAGACGGGACAGGTGGTGGAGGTATGCGTTGGGGAGCACTTCGGGTCCAGTGATCAGAATACCATTAGTTTCAATATAATTATGGAGAGGGTCAGAACTGGACCTAGGGTTGAGATTTTTGATTGGAGAAAGGCTAACTTTGATGAGATGCGAGATGATTTAAAAGGAGTGAACGGACATTTTGTTTTATGGGAAAGATGTAGAAGAGAAATGGAGGACATTTAAAGGGGAAATTTTAAGAGTACAGAATCTTTATGTTCCTGTTCGGTTGAAAGGAAACAGTAAAAATTGGAAAGAGCCCTGGTTTTCAAGGGAAATTGGATATCTTGTTCGGAAAAAGAGGGAGATCTACAATAATTATGGGCAGCATGAAGTAAATGAGGTGCTTGAGGAGTATAAGGAATGTAAAAAGAATCTTAAGAAAGAAATCAGAAAAGCTAAAAGAAGATATGAGGTTGCTTTGGCAAGTAAGGTGAAAGTAAATCCAAAGGGTTTCTACAGCTATATTAATAGCAAAAGGATAACGAGGGATAAAATTGGTCCATTGGAGAGACAGAGTGGACAGCTATCTGCAGAGCCAAAAGAGATGGGGGAGATATTGAACAATGTTTTTTCTTCGGTATTCACCAAGGAGAAGGATATTGAATTATGTGAGGTAAGGGAAACTAGTAGAGTAGCTATGGATACTATGAGGTTCAAAGTAAAAGAAGTACTGACACTTTTGAAAAATATAAAAGTGGATAAGTCTCCAGGTCCTGACAGGATATTCCCTAGGACATTGAGGGAAGTTAGTGTAGAAATAGCCGGGGCTATGACAGAAATATGTCAAATGTCATTAGAAACGGGAATAGTCCCCGAGGATTGGCGTACTGCGCATGTTGTTCCATTGTTTAAAAAGGGTTCTAAGAGTAAACCTAGCAATTATAGACCTGTTAGTTTGACTTCAGTGGTGGGCAAATTAATGGAAAAGATACTTAGAGATAATATATATAAGCATCTAGATAAACAGGGTCTGATTAGGAACAGTCAACATGGATTTGTGCCTGGAAGTTGTTTGACTAATCTTCTTGAATTTTTTGAAGAGGTTACTAGGGAAATATAAAGTATGGATATCCTAGTAACCCCCCAATCCGTATTGTTTGAAGTATCTGACACTGGGACTGGGGGGTAAAAACCAACTCCAACCAAGTTTGCTCACTCACAGTGCATCGAGCTCTAGGGGCTATTGCAATCAAGGGATATGGAGAGAAGGCAGGCATGGGTTATTGATTGGGGACGATCAGCCATGATCACAATGAATGGCGGTGCTGGCTCAAAGGGCCGAATGGCCTCCTGCTGCACCTATTTTCTTTATCTATGTTTCTAAAATCGGAAATTAAACTAGGAAATGCTCAACAGGTCGGACAGCGCCTGTGAAAGAAGATACAATTAACTTTCATCAGAGCTCTGGTCCCCCTTCGTAAAATTGAACTCAAAGGCAGGCGGACACTCGATTTCGCCATTGTCAGAGGTGTTGTCGTTCGGACAAAATGCAGATCTGAAGCCCCAGCTGTAGTGCACATATAATAAAAGTATTAATGGCGGGAGTTCTCCCCTCTGAACCGCTCAAACTACCCAAGGGTTGCTGGATGTGAGGGCTTCCTGTGCACTGTTACACACAGCAATGATCACAATTATATAATTAAAAAACTATTTACGGCAATGAAACTCAGAAAATAGATGCAAGTCTGTTTTCCTTCCTTTCGGATTAAAGGAAGTTATCCACCAACCCGTGAAGATTTACTGGGGATGTAGAAAATGGAAAAGTGGTGAAAAACCATGGACACGTAAATGTTCCGACTGCATGATGTTGAAAGGACACAGATTTAAAGAATTTGATAAAATAAATCACTGCAGGCTGATGAAATTGATTCAACTCAGTTGAATTAAGCGCAAGGTTCAATATTAATTTTCCACAAGGAATTCCGTGAACCAAAATGTTATTGGGAAAGGTTGAATGAGTGATGCTGGCGAGACGGCTTTGTCAAAGTGCTGCTGCTTTTCAGGCACTTTGGTCTCAATGACCTCTAAACCAATGACCGTTGAGATTTGGCCATATCGACAGTCGTGTGTCGTCCATCATTTCATAAGCAAAAGAGCGTAGGTGCGAAGTGTACCGCGTCTCCGTTATATCGCGTCTCTCGTCATGTCATTCGCTCCTGTAAACTGCACACAGGACCAGCATATTCCAGCATCATAAAACGCCAGTGATCCCACAACCCGCGAGAGCGGTGTGCTCGCACCATAGTTATTCCGTGGTACATCTCGGGATAGAGGTCTTTAAAAAGTAGAAAATATATGCAGAGAGTGGTAGCGGTGTGGAATGAGCTGCATTGGTATCAGTAGGATGGATGAGAAAGGGAATGGAGGCCGATTTTGGCACATATTCATAAAACTTTATTCTCTTCATACTTTACAGAGTAGTAGAGTGATACAGCATGAAAAACGGGCCCTTCAGTCCAACTTGCCTACACCAGCAAACATGTCCTCGTTACACTAGTCTCATGTGCCTGTGTTTGGTCTGTATCTCTCCAAAACTGTCCTATCCATGTACCTGTCTAACTGTTTCTCAGACGTTGGGATAGTCCCAGCCTCAACTATCTCCTCTGGCAGCTTGTTCCAAACACCCACCACCCTTTGTGTGAAAAGTTACCCCTCAGATTCCTGTTAAATCTTTTTGCCGTCACCTTAAAACTACGTTCCCCTGTCCTCGATGCAAGAGATATCTACCCGATCGATTCCTCTCATGATTTTCTACACCTCTACAAGATCACCCCTCATCCTCCGGCGCTCCAAGGAATAGAGTCCCAGCCTACTCAACCTGTTTCTATAGCTCAACCCTCGATTCCTGCCAACATCCTCGTAAATCTTCTCTGTACCCTTTCCAGCTTGACAACATCTTTCCTATAACATGGTGCCCAGAACTGAACACAATACTCTAAATGCGGCCTCACCAACAACGTCGATAGGGAGGTTTCACAGCAGTCGGGTCACGACCCATGACCCGTACTGTTACTACGCTACGCCAAATGGAGTACACGCGATGTACTGCAGGTAAGCACTGACCATTGTTTCCAGCGTTTGGATAAGCGTGAGAGACATTTAGCCTACTTCTGCTGCCGCTGCGGCCCGACCGGAGAGTCGGAGGCTTCAGCTGCGGGTCTGTGGACGGCGGCACCGGGAGCCCGCGGGTCCCTGGAGGGAGACCGCTTTTCGGGGCTCTCGCAACGGCGACTTCCCCCGCCCGAGTTGCGGGGTTGAAGAGCTCCTGGAGCGGGGCCTAACATCACCGCCCCGCTCGGCTTGGAATGGCCGCGGGACTCTGCGAGCGCACGCCGGGGGCTCTAACACCAAGACCCGGTGTGCGACCTCGCACCACCCGGCGTGGCTTTAATGGCCGCGGGACAATCGCCATCGCCAGCCGGGGGCTTTGACTTTGACTCTGACATGGGGGGGGGAGAGTGCAGTGGAGAGATAAGTGTATTTGGCCTTCCATCACAGCAATGTGATGGATGTTTATGTAAATTATGTTGTGTCTTGGGTCTATGTGTTTGTAATGTATGGCTGCAGAAACAGCATTTCGTTTGGACCTCAAGGGGTCCAAATGAAAATTAAATGTACCTTGTATCTTGTATCTTGTATCTTGTACTTGAGAATTCCAAAAATGAGGAGAAATGACGGTAGATAGAAGCGAGAGCTGAAGGGACAACAACAACAGCCAGAGTGCTTGGCGAACATTGGCCGTTTGCTTGCTGCATTTCATCAACTAAGGCATTATTTGTGTTTTTTTCTTGATTCCTTTAGCATCTAAAAAGTTTCAGAAGTGATAAAGCTGGCTGTAAAATTTTAACATCGCCCATGGTTCTCAAGTGGGTTTTTACATACAAAAAGAAAACGTCACTGAAGCAAAAATTACATCCAGATATATCACTTCTGAGACTTTTTAGATACCAAAGGAATCAAGGAAAACCACAAATAATGCCATACTGTTGATGAAATCCAGAGAGCAAACTCGATAATTCCCAATATTTTCAATTCCGATATATGCACGGCCAATGTTCGCCAAGCACTTTAGCTGTTGTTGTCCCTTCAGCTTTCGCTTCTCTTTATCTTCATTCCGCTTCACTTTTGCAATTCTGAAGTTGGGTACATGTCTCTCACACTTACCCCGACTTTCACAATTTTTTACAGCGCAAAAATTCAACATTTTGGCGGTTTTTAACAGGGAGGAATGGACGCGTTTCTTGCATTAATAACATATACCGGAAGTTACGGATGTCGTCCAGATGGATTTTGCGGCTCCGTACGTTAAGACCTATGACCCTATACAACTGCACATGACCTCCCAACTTCTATACCCAATGTTCTGACTGATGAACAAGCCTTTTTGTCCACCCTTTCGACCAGTGACACCACCTTCTAGGCGACATCTATGCACTTCTAAATCCCTGTGCTCTTTGACGCCCATTTATGCTATCAATGCGGAGATTTGTGTCCGATTGACAATCATTTTTAATAATTTTAAAATCGCCGCCCGTTCCCTCCAGAACGCTACATACACCGTAGAGGGTGGTGGGGGGGGGGGGGGGTCGATATGTTTAGGAGAGGGGGCAACATGAATCGCGTGCGCTTTCGCTACTGTTTCCATTTCAAGTTGGATTGATTCAACACTTTGCGCTGCACTAATAGGAAGAAAAGTCATTGACGGTGGCGATTAAATGCAGTTGAACGTGCGCCGCTTTACAAAACAAGACAGATATTTTTGCTCAAACAATGCTTGGTAGATTCTTTAATCGTTGAAGTTCTGGATAATAATATTGTTCATTGTCACACTCACCCATCGAAGGAGAGTTTACCCGAACAAACCTGATTTCTGAACACTGTGTATGAAAACATAATTCAAAAACAAAGTCCCACCTGGTATGGTGAATGGGTTGCTACAGAACGCAAGGAAACGCTACAGAAAAATGATCTTTGAGTGCAGTGCGGCTATTTAACCTGCACCCGTTTGCCAACGTACATTGCCAACACAGCCGCTGTGCTGGGACCCTCCCAGCGCCAAGCACTTGGTGAAGTGGTCGAGGAGACGGCTGCAGAGGGAGAGGACCGGCAGGGGGGTGGTCTTCCCCTGCACGGTGGACAAGGAATCACACCACCCGCCCGGCCGGAGGTTGCCGACGTCCCGGCTCTGGTTTGTCCCAGCCTGCTGCTTGGGCGGCAGCGGCAGCATCAGCCGGCGGTCCGAAGCGGTCAGCGCTCCGGCCATCTCCGACTCCCGCTTGCCGAGTGTGAGGATCCCGGCGGCGTGCTTTCCAGCGCCGTGCAGCAGCTCGTAGAATTTGCATTGACACTTCCTCCGGCGGCAGCAGTTAGGAAAACTCCGGGCTTGCGAAAGAGCGAGGAGCAGCACCGCAGCCAACAGCAGCGCTTGGCGGGAAGCCTAGGGAACGGAAGCAGTGTTATCGTGAGAGCAATGCAGGTTCAGAATCAATACATCTACAATACAGCACAGAATCCATACATCTATACATCTACAATACATCGCAGAATGCATATATCAATACATCTACAAAACATATCAGCATGCATATATCAATGCAGCATAGAATCCATACATCAATACATCTACAATACAGCACATAATCCATGCATTTACTATCGGCCAGATAATCAATGCATCAATTCATCTACAAAGAATGAATGAGATTAGAGCTATTGTCAACAGAATCCCTGCAAATATAAACCAACACAAAGTAGCGGACCAACCCCGAGTGTCAGATAGCATCTGTAGAAGGAATGGTTAGGTGACATTTCGGATCGAGATGCTTCTTGAGACTGCAGTGTGATGAAGGGTCCCGATCAGAAACGACGTCTATCTATTTATTCCACATTTGCTGCCACACTTGTTGAGGTGTTCCATCCTTTGTGCTTTCTGCGAGATTCACGCAGTTCCTTGTGCCTCCAATGTCAATCGCGTCAGTGAACAGTTAATCACGTCAGTTAGGGTCATATAATTGAATGTATTGAATGAATTTGCATTGAATGTATTGAACGTAAGCTAGGCGAAGTGATAGAGGCTAGTGTTGACGGTTTCGACCTGCTGGTACATTTGGCAGTGGTTCATATTTCGCAGTTGCCTCGCTATCCGCAGCTGCCCAACTACCAATTCAGAAGGGCTTCGGCCCGAAATGTCGCCTATTTCATTCGCTCCATAGATGCTGCTGCACTCGCTGAGTTTCTCCAGCATTTTTGTGTACCAATTCCCTCTGTCCGCTCTACCAGCGCTCCACGGCTTCCGAGGGGACCCACCGTTCTCCTTGCAGCCAAAGCAGCTGTCCGGTTGGTCATCGTGTGCAGGCTGCTCATGGTAGACGGCAACGATCTGAACGTGGAACTGTTGGATGTCACGTTTGTCCTTCAACTTGGAGCCTTCGGTGAAACTGGCAGGCGGGAAGGAGCGCGCTGACGGCGGCATGAGTCACCCCGAGCCGGATTCTCAAAGCTCCCAGGGCCATTTACCATGAAAGGTCTGCATTCTCCAGTGATCTGTTCAATGCTGTAGTCAATACAATACAATACAATACAACACAATATTTATTACATGTCATTTGAACCTCAGTGAGGCTCAAACGAAACTCCGTTTCCACAGCCATACAAACAAAGACAATTCCTACAAGACATACACACAATTCAATTTACACAAACATCCATCTCCTCCTCACTGTGATTGAAAGCAAAGTATTTTCTCTCCCCTGCACCATTAATTTCCTGATGTTGAAGCCCCAGGCGATCGATGTTAAGTCCCACGGCCATTTAAGGCCGCGCCGGGCGACGTACGGCCCCGCTCCCGGTCGTTCCAACCCGAGAAGTTGCGTTGCGGGAGCTCCGAAAAGCAGTCTCCACCCGGACCCGCGAGCTCCCCAATGCAATGCAGATGTAATCCCAAAGCAATGCAGAATTCATAATGGGAAATAAAGGATCGGTAGAGGAGTTCCTTTAGGGGCTAGCGGAATCAAGGGATATGGGGAGAAGGCTGGCACAGGTTATTATTGATTGGGGATGATCAGCCATGGTTACAATGAATGGCGGTGCTGGCACAAAGGGCTAAATAGCCTACTCCTGCACCTTTTGTCTATGTTTCTATGAGTTAACAACTATTTCATGTGTGCCCACACAGAAGACACAAAAGTAGAATTGCCAAGCCCAGGAATGTGCTGACACTCGCTGAGAGCTCGGCGTCTAAAGAGGCAATCATAGAGATACATTGGGCCTGTCCCATTGGGTGACCTAATTGGCGAGTTTAGAAGAGCTTAGGAGAGTTTGAAAAAAAAATGTCAAATTGAAGACCCCCTTCGACTATGTTGAAGACCAGTTTTGACTAGCTACAACTAACTTTGGGAAAATTAGACACCGAATAGTGGAGAATGAAGACTACCTCCTTCAATCTCCTATGACCTCACTTCGACTATGATGAAGACCACCTATGACTAGCTTCAACTACCCTCGAATAACATGCCGACCTACTACGATATGGGGCGAAGGCAGGCACGGGTTATTGAGTGGGGAAGATTAGACATAATCACAATGAATGGTGGTGCTGGCTCGAAGGGCTGAATGACCTCCTCCTGCTCCTATTTTCGATGTTTGTATGACCTACTACGACTAAACCTACAAGTAAAAAAAGTATCGATCTTTTCCACGGCAACCTTTTTTTTACTCGCGGGCATTTTTAAACATTTTGAAAAAAGCGCCGCGACCAAGCTAAGGCCTCGAGTATGTGGAGACCACTCTCGAGCATGAAGCAGAGTTGCGAAGACCTCCTACGACCTCATGGCAACCATGCTGCGAGTATGAATCAAGGGCAAACTCGCCAGAACACGCGGTAGAGGTCGCCCAAGTGGGACAGGCCCTTAACAATGGGCGTGAATCTCAGCCCTTTTCACTCTTGCTTGCTGTTGACCTGAGAACTGGGCCACCAGGGATATGGTACGTCCTTGCCCTCCTGCGACATTGAATGGCCCACAGTGTAATGTGGGGAGCCTGGTGTTGAGGAAGGCTGTGGCCTGAGCTTGAGTGTGTGGAGCAGCCACTGAGGTGGGGGGAGCTTGGCATTTACACGGGTCCACACCAACTGGCCTGATCCATCCAACACCAAGACCACACAGCCCATGCTGATCCGCTCGAATTCATGGCTACGGTTTTGAAATGTTTAGGCTAAAGGAGAGGAACAACATGAATCGAGTGTCCTTTTGCCACTGCTTTCACTTCGCTCTGTGCGATAGTAGGGTCCCCTCTGGGTCCCCTCGACCTCACTATCTCCATCACAGGTGATAGACCTCTGACCGACATTCACTATAAACCCACTGACTCACCGCTATCTAGACTACACTTCTTCCCACCCTGCTTCTTGTAAGGACTCCATCCTCTACTCCCAATTCCTCCGTCTATGCCGCATCTGCTCCCAGGATGAGGTGCTCCACCCCAGGGCATCGGAAATGTCCTCATACTTCAGGGAACGGGGGTTCCCCTCTCCCACTATAGATGAGGGTCTCACTAGGGTCTCTTCAATACCCAGTAGCACTACTCCCTATCTCCCCACTCATAACAAGGGCAGAGTCCCCCTAGTCCTCACCATTCACCCCACTAGCCGTCACATAGAACAAATAGTCCTCCATCATTTTTGCCACCTCCAATGTGACCCCACCACTCGCCACATCTTCCCATCTCCCCCCCCTGTCTGCTTTCTGCAAAGACCGCTCCCTCCGTAGCTCCCTGGCCAATTCTTCCCTTCCCTCTCGCACCACCCCCTCCCCGGGCACTTTCCCTTGCAACCGCAAGAGATGCTACACTTGTCTGGACATAACTCCTATCTGTAGCGTCATCCTTGCCCTACGTAGTGCGGCCACAGACTGTTCTGTGACATTCTTGCCATAGAGGGAGTACAGAGAAGGTTCACCAGACTGATTCCTGGGATGTCAGGACTTCCATATGAAGAAAGACTGGATAGACTCGGCTTGTACTCGCTAGAATTTAGAAGATTGAGGGGGGATCTTATAGAAACTTACAAAATTCTTGACTTCCGGTGGCGCCATGGAGCAATAAGGCGCAGCATTGAGCTCCTCTCCCGCAAAAATCGCAAAAAAGCCATTTTAAAGTCAGTACCAACTTTTTTTTAAACTCACCGGAGCTGCTTGGCGTCACATAAAGGTGACATCATCAGAAGGTGACACGAAAATCAGGAGTTTAACGGTAAAAATCGGGAGTTTTAAATGAGCTCACGGGCACCTAAGAAGAACACCATAAGTCTCCAGCTCGAGAAAGTATTGGATACTCTGCAAACGACAGAGAAGGCTCTGAAGAAGAAGATTCTTACAGCCAAGGGTCTCTGCTTGAAATGGCTACAAAAGGAGACAAGAAGGAGAAGGAGATCCCGAAAAAGCTTTTAAGTATGCAGAACATATCGTAAAGAAAACATCGGGGGAAGCTGTCGACAAGGATTGAACTTTTTAATTCTTATGATACACTTTTAAACTGGTTAACATGGCGGAGCTTTCCAGACAGATACAAAGCTTATCTGGCTGGAATGTGTTTTTGAGAGTGCTGACCATGTTTCACCTAGAACGAAAAGCTCAAAGTTTAACCCCTTGGTACCTGCTTGTATGACGTTTAAACCCTTGGTACCTGCTAGTATGGTAGTTAAAGAATAGGATATTATGTAAGAATCCTGGGTGGATATATATGGTAAAGTTTAGATTAGATTAAGATTAGATAAATTGGAAAGACATATCTATATTACTAAAAGTCTGTTCTTGACCGATTTTGGCCTTCTGTGCTGCGATTTCCGAGAGAACGCCGCCACCTACGGCTGTCATTTTTGGCCACCTTGCTCAGAGCCCCCCTCCGCCGCATGTTTGCCGAGTATTTTTCCCATCAATTAAAAATGACAGAGATATTAATGTTTTAAATAAATTCCCCATTCTCTCTGCTGCCCCTGCTGGCTGCAGGGGGGAGGGACTATAAAACCAGGAAGTGGTGTGCCACACAGTCTGTTCAAGATGGAGGAAGGCAGAGGGTCACGTTTCTCTGAGCTGTGAATAACACTGAACACATGTCCACTCAAATGCAAGTGCCCTTAGTGGTTCTAATATGCTTGCAGAATGTGTCTATTTGTTCAAAAGCTTGCAAAAACATGTCTATTGGTTCTAAAGCTTGCAAAAAATGTATCTATTGGTTCTAAAGCTTGCAAAAAATGTCTATTGGTTCTAAAGCTTGCAAAAAAATTTCTATTGGTTCTAAAGCTTGCAAAAAATGTCTATTGCTTCTAAAGCTTGCAACAAATGTCTATTGGTTCTAAAGCTTGCAAAACAATGTCTATTGGTTCTAAAGCTTGCAAAACAATGTTTATTGGTTCTAAAGCTTGCAAAAAATGTCTATTGGTTTCTAATGCTTGCAAAAAGTGTTTCTAAAGCTTACTTACTGCAAATGGTGGCATGAAGTTGAAAGGCACTACTAAATGCAAATGGTGGCTTGGTTGCTTTGGCTTGAAGTTGAAAGGCACTATTACTGCAAATGGTGGCTTGGGTGTGGCTTGAAGTTGAAAGACACCACACTGCAAATGGTGGCTTGGGAGATTTGAAGTTGAAAGGCGCTACACTGCAAATGATGGCTTGTGTGTGGCTTGGGTGTGGCTTGAAGTTGAAATGCACCACTTACTGCACATGGTGACATGGGAGTTTGATGAAGTTGAAAGGCACCACTTACTGCAAATGGAGGCTTGGGAGCTTTCGCTTGAAGTTGAAAGGCACTATTACTGCGAATGGTGGCTTGGTTGCTTTGCCTTGAAGTTGAAAGGCATTACTTACTGCAAATGGTGGATTGGTTGCTTTGGCTAGAAGTTCAAAGGCACTACATACTGCAAATGGTGGCTTGGGAGCTTTGACTTGCAGTTGAAAGGCACTACTTACTGCAAATGGTGGCATGAAGTTGAAAGGCACTACTTGCTGCAAATGGTGGATTGGGAGCTTTGACTTGAAGTCGAAAGGCACTTACTGCTAATGGTGGCTTGGGTGTGGCTTGGGTGTGATTTGAAGATGAAAGACACTACTTACTGCAAATGGTGGCTTGGATGCAATGGCTTGAAGTTGGAAGGCATTACTTACTGCAAATGGTGGCTGGATAAATTGGCTTGAAGTTAAAAGGCATGTCTAACTGCACATGGTGGCATGAAGTTGATATGCACTACTTACTGCAAATGGTGGCGTGGGGCATTGGCTTGAAGTTGAAAGGCACTACTGTAAATGCACTTACTTCCTGTTTGCACTGTATATTGATTTTAGATAAAACGCTACCACTTATGGCTGTGATTTTTGGCCATCTTACTCAGTCCCCCCCCCCCCCCCCCCCCCCCGCTGAGCAGTTGCAGTGAATTCTTCCCATCAATCAAAAATAAAAGTGGTATTAGTGGTATTAGTCTCTGATGTGGTTCAGTCTCTGCAAGATGGAGGAGGGAGAGGTCACGACTCGCTATCTTTAGTGGCTTTGCACCCTACTTCAAATGATATGAAACTGCACTTGAATTTGGTGGCCTTGCATCCTGCTAAAAGTGGAAAGAAACTGCACTTGAATTTGGTGGCCTTATACCATGTTTGAAATAGAATTTCAAGGATTAGCCATGTCAACTACCAGCCCACCATTCATGAGTGAGTGAGTTGCCAGCACAACAGGCTTGATTGACTGAGACGCCAGCCCAAGAATCCATTTGGGGCAATTTGCATACTAACCCTCTGGAAACCAGTCCCTTCAGCCTACAACACCCATACTAGCGCTCCAGAAAGCCTCCCCCCCCAACTGGCCACCAATATTAGAATTGGTGGAGAGGTGGAATATTGCGTTGGATGACCAGCCCTCCTGTGTGATGCTGGGACCCAACGGGTCCCACTTAGTCTAGTCTATTTTACTAAAAGTCTGTTCTTGACCGATTTGGCCATCTGTGCTGCGATTTCCGAGAGAACGCCGCCACCTACAGCCATTATTTTTGGCCACGTTTGCTCAGAGCCCCCTTCCGCCGTATGTGTGCCAAGGGTTATTCCCATCGATGAAAAATGACAGAGATATTAATGATTTTACCAAATTCCCCATTCTTTCTGCTGCCCCTGCTGGTGCAGGGGGAGGGAGTATGAAAACGAAGTGGTGTGCCTCAATCAGTGTCTGCAAGCTGGAGGAAGGCAGAGGGTCACGTTTCTCTGAGCTGTGAATAACACTGAACACATGTCTACTCATATGTAGGTGTCCTTAGTGGTTCTAAAACGCTTGCAGAATGTGTCTATTGGTTCTACAATGCTTGCAGAATGTGTCTTTTTTGGTTCTAAAATGCTTTTTTTAGGTTCTCCACCCCCTTTCTTCTCCCCCCCCTCCCCTCCTCTCTCCTCTCCCCCCCCCTCTCTCCTCTCCCCCCCCCCCCCCCCCCCCCCCCCCTCCCCCCCCCCCCCCCTTCTGGGTTATGGGGTAAAAGGAGCAAATTAATAATATTAATATAATATCAAGGGGATAATTAGCGTAAGTGCGGGTGCGGGGGGGGGGGGGGGGGGGTAGTTAGTGTGTGTGACGCTGCGTGCCGCCTCCACACCCCCCCCCCCCCCCCCCACACACACAACCGCACGTTGGGGGAACAGACCCAACGGGTCTGCACTTGGTCTAGTATTTTATATATGCCTGCATTGATTTTATGGCATTTTACCAGAACGTACCAAATTTTAAAGACATTTATTTGAAATGTAATCCAAGTTGCAAACATACTTCCACGTCAACTACATAATCGGCCATTCAATGTGAGCAGATATTTCACTCCACTCTTCAGCTGCTCCCTGAATTTCCTCTGTGTCAGTGTATAGATACACGTATTTGTGCACATACTGAGAATCTGCAACATATATCCAAACTGCTGTAGGATATATACCGGGTTGCTCAAATATCTATTGATGTAAAAGTAATTATATGCTTGCCATTTCAGAGAATGAATCACATATGGTATCCAAAATAATATGAAATTGCCTGATACAGCAAAGAGCAAAATCATCGATTTCCTCCGGTTCTCCACCTCTGTATCTTTCTTGTTCTCGTGGCTGCTCCGAAGTCGGCTGCGAACTCTATTGGCCGCTATGATATGTCTGACAGTTAAGCCATTGAACAAGAGGATTAAACCGATCGGTAACAACGGTGCTAAGATGCTATCAAGTAACTCGAAACCTTTCCATGCCGACAAAGTGGCGTACTCCTCTGTGAAGGCGCAACGCCAAGGCACATTGTCAATTATGACATAAGGCTCCACGGCAAAGTAAAAGGGAACGCACCGGGCGCAGCTGACGACAGCCACAGTCACCATAACCACACACGCTGCTCTTTCGCTGCTGTAGCGCTCACGTAGCTTTTGACAACAGATCGCCATAAAGCGATCGCAAGTGAAACTGACGGTGAACCAAACGGAACAGTCCATGGTTACAACCCTCAGTACAAGTGTCAGAGCGCAAACCGGAGTTATGAGCAAGGAACTACAGTAAACATAGATGTTATTAACTTGTTCAATTGCAGCAACAATGACAACTACCATTAGATCCGCTGTTGCCATTCCCACCAGGTAACGAGTGATGCATTTGGAGAGACCACATTTCCCCCGAGAGAGGATCACAATCGCCGTTAAATTAACTGCAAGAAACAAAAGAAAACGTTAGTTCCTATGAGCAAAACCCTGATCCAGCTTATTACATTTCCGTTCGGAGAAATGCTAAGAGCGGTGCTGATCTGTATTGTATTGTATTGTATTCAAATTTATTGTCATTGTCTCAATTTGAGACAACGAAATGAATTTCCCTTACAGGCAGTATCATAAAAAAAAAAAAAATAATGAATAAATAATAAAACATATTAAAAATAAAATTGAAATTGAATTTAAATAATGCACAAACACAGAAAGTCCACGACACAACATAACATAAATGGCACCAAGGTGAGGATGGCACCATAGGCCAGCCAGCCTCCCCTCCATGTTCACCCGTGGTCGGGGCCTTCCGGGTGGCCCGATGTTCAGGCCCCCACGCCGGGCTGGTGGAACGCCGACGCTGAACCCCGACGGTGAACATCCTCCTCCTCAGCGGCCCGGACCTCCCGATCAGCCGCCTCCCGCTGCCGGAGTCTGCAGCTCCCGAGTCCACAGGTGAGCCGCGCAGAGTCACAGGACCCCGCGCTGTCCATCAGCGCCGCCCGCGTTGGGAGCTCCGCAAACCGCAGCTCCATGATGTTGGTGCAGCAGGTCCAGCACTCCAGGCTCCAGACGGCGACCCCCGGTAAGGCATCGCCAGCCCCGCGATGTTTCAGCGCTGTCCCGCCGCTGATGGAGCTCCGGTCGATCCCGGCAGGAAAGGCCGCGCCAATCCAGGTAGGTAGGCCACTGTGGGGGGGAGGGGGGACGAGGACGCGACTCGAATAATAGTCGCGTCCTCACCAGGAAGCGGCTGAAGGACGGTATCCCCCGCACCGTGCCCTCTTCCCCCACATAAAAACACCAAAAAACACAAAATAACACACTTTTTCAAACTAAATAAACAAAAAAACAAAAAGATACCGGGCTGTAGGTGGAGGCTGCTGACACCAGCGCCACCGGAAGTACAAATCTGAGAGGCAAATGTGTCGGCGATTTGCAGCAATTTATCGTGGGTCTCCTAAAGTCTCAGTCATTTCGAGTCGTTGCGAAAGGAAGGACAATAGTATGGAGGATGTGGAATTGGTATGGGTAGAGCTGCGAAACACTAAGGGGCAGAAAACGCTGGTGGGTGTTGCGTACAGGCCACCTAAGTAGTAGTGATGTTGGAGATGATATCAAACAGGAAATTAGAAATGCGTGGGACAAAGGCACAGCAGTTATAATGGGTGACTTCAATCTACATATAGATTGGGTGAATCAAATTGGCAGGGGTGCTGAGGAAGAGGATTTCTTGGAATATATGCGGAATAGTTATCTAAATCAACATGTAGAGGAACCAACGAGAGAGCTGGCTATTTTAGACTGGGTATTGAGTAATGAGGAAGGGTTAGTTAGTAGTCTTGTTGTGTGTGGCCCCTTGGGCAGGAGTAACCATAATATGGTTGAGTTCTTCATTAGGATGGAGAGTGACATAGTTAATTCAGAAACAATGGTTCTGAACTTAAAGAAAGGGAACTTTGAGGGTATGAGACGTGAATTGGCCAAGATTGACTGGCAATTAATTCTAAAAGGGTTGATGGTGGATATGCAATGGAAGACATTTAAAGACTGCATGGACGAACTACAAAAATTGTTCATCCCAGTTTGGCAAAAGAATAAATCAGGGAAGGTAGTGCATCCGTGGATAACAAGGAAAATCAGGGATAGTATCAAAGCAAAGGATGATGCGTACAAATTAGCCAGAAAAAGCAGCATACTGGACTGGGAGAAATTCAGAGACCAGCAGAGGAGGACGAAGGGCTTAATTAGGAAAGGAAAAATGGATTATGAAAGAAAACTGGCAGGGAACATAAAAACTGACTGCAAAAGCTTTTATAGATATGTGAAAAGAAAGAGATTAGTTAAAACAAATGTAGGTCCCTTGCAGTCAGAAACAGGTGAGTTGATCATGGGGAACAAGGATATGGCAGACCAATTTAATAACTACTTTGGTTCCGTCTTCACAAAGGAAGACATAAATAATCTGCCGGAAATAGCAGGGGACAGCGGGTCAAAGGAGTTGGAGGAATTGAGTGAAATCCAGGTTAGTCGGGAAGTGGTGTTGGGTAAATTGAATGGATTAAAGGCCGATAAATCCCCAGGGCCAGATAGGCTGCATCCCAGAGTACTTAAGGAAGTGGCTCCAGAAATAGTGGATGCATTAGTAATAATCTTTCAAAACTCTTTAGATTCTGGAGTAGTTCCAGAGGATCTGGGTCAAAACGTAACTCTTTAGATTACAGACCAGTTGGAGTGGGGAAAACTGCTAGAGGTTATTAAAGATGGGATAGCAGCACATTTGAAAGTGGTGATTGGAGTCAGCATAGATTTACAAAAGGTAATCATGTCTGACGAATCTTATAGAATTTTTCGAGGATGTAACTAGTAGCGTGGATAGGGGAGAACCAGTGGATGTGGTGTATCTGGACTTCCAGAATGCTTTCGACAAGGTCCCACATAAGAGATTAGTATACAAACTTAAAGTACACGGCATTGGGGGTTCAGTATTGATGTGGATAGAGAACTGACTGGCAAACAGGAAGAAAAGAGTAGGAGTAAACGGGTCCTTTTCACAATGGCAGGCAGTGACTAGTGGGGTACCGCAAGGCTCAGTGCTGGGACCCCAGCTATTTACAATATATTAATGATCTGGATGAGGGAATTGAAGGCAATATCTCTAAGTTTGCGGATGACACTAAGCTGGGGGGCAGTGTTAGCTGTGAGGAGGATGCTAGGAGACTGCAAGGTGACTTGGATAGGCTGGGTGAGTGGGCAAATGTATGGCAGATGCAGTATAATGTGGATAAATGTGACGTTATCCATTTTGGTGGCAAAAACGGGAAAGCAGACTATTATCTAAATGGTGGCCGATTGGGGAAGGGGGAGATGCAGCGAGACCTGGGTGTCATGGTACACCAGTCATTGAAGGTAGGCATGCAGGTGCAGCAGGCAGTAAAGAAAGCGAATGGTATATTGGCTTTCATAGCAAAAGGATTTGAGTATAGGAGCAGGGAGGTTCTACTGCAGTTGTACAAGGTCTTGGTGAGACCACACCTGGAGTATTGCGTACAGTTTTGGTCTCCAAATCTGAGGAAGGACATTATTGCCATAGAGGGAGTGCAGAGAAGGTTCACCAGACTGATTCCTGGGATGTCAGGACTGTCTTATGAAGAAAGACTGGATAGACTTGGTTTATACTCTCTAGAATTTAGGAGATTGAGAGGGGATCTTATAAAAACATAAAATTCTTAAGGGGTTGGACAGGCTAGACGCAGGAAGATTGTTCCCGATGTTGGGGAAGTCCAGGACAAGGGGTCACAGCTTAAGGATAAGGGGGGAATCCTTTAAAACCGAGATGAGGAGAACCTTTTTCACACAGAGAGTGGTGAATCTCTGGAACTCTCTGCCACAGAGGGTAGTGGTGGCCAGTGCATTGGCTATATTTAAGAGGGAGTTAGATGTGGCCCTTGTGGCTAAGGGGATCAGAGGGTATGGAGAGAAGGCAGGTACGGGATACTGAGTTGGATGATCAGCCATGATCATATTGAATGGCGGTGCAGGCTCGAAGGGCCGAATGGCCTACTCCTGCACATAATTTCTATGTTTCTATGTAAATCGAGATGAACTTGTGTCAGAGAGAATTAAACTCGGGGAGAACTGCTTCCTCTAGAATAATAGATGTAGCAAGTGGAAACGCAGCCTTAAAATCAAAACTGGCAAATGAATCAGAGAACGAAAGCCGGAAGTTTTTTCAGCTTGCTGTGATAATTCAACAGGCATGTGTACATTTCTCATTCGCTTACTCGTCGTGGAAAAGTCTGTATTAATGAGACCCAGAGCTTGAAGAATATGCGGCAGAAAAAAATTGAATATGGGTAAATGCTGAAAAATGTAAACATCAGCTCTAATTAACTGACGTGATTGATAAAATAACCACATCAATAAGAACAAAATGGCATAAATAAATCAGATACTGAAGCCTGATTGAACCTTCCGTAAGCACTAGTCAGCGGTAGCATCTGGGCTGGGTATCAAAGCGACTATTCTACAGAGCAGTAGATACAGAAAGGAAAGAGAACTACACGGCACGTTGCGCCGGACATGTGCTGCCTGACAGCGCCAACCAGCCAGGTTTGATCCTGCATGGAGTTTGTACATTCTCCCCGTGATTCTCAGGTCTGTAGTGTAATTGGCTTGGTGCAATTGTAAATTGTCCCTAGCGTGTGCGAGGATTGCTGGTTGGCGCGGACTCGGTTGATCGAAGGGGCGGTTTCCGCGCAGTTTTTCTGTACAAAACTAAACGTACTAGTTGGAGTATCTTACCTGGAATACCAACCGCCGCAAGTACCGGGTAGAAAGTGCCGGCTATGTAGTAAATTGCTGGATATTCCATTTTCCGTGTGAAGCAGCGAACAATCGCACAAAACTTTCCAACTGTCCATCTGTACTGGTGATTGATTTAGCACACGTTTATACAAGAGAGGACGCTCCTCTGGGACAATTAGCGTGGCCGTCTTCTCTGGCACATCAACCACGGCCAATGAACAAACATCAGCCATATCTGTTTTTCTCATTGTGCAATTAATTTCTCTCCTCGAGAGATTTCACGAACTGTTCGTTTTAATGTTCTTTGTTCATTTTAAAAATAGGATGTTGCAAACTCTATTTCTATGACACGAGGTTCCTAGTTTCTTAAATGTAATTATCGCTGCGAACAATATTATTTCGAACCCGAACAATGAACTTCAAATATGTAACATTAATAACATTGGGTGCACAGTGTGATTTAGTCAAATCAACCATAAAGGATCTTAGTTTGGGAACTAACGTTTAACATACGTCTTCCTGAAAGGGATGATTCACGCCACCATATTGCCACTCACTCGTTATTATTCGTGGGATCAAAAGTCACCGATTATGCTAATTAACTGATGCATGCATTTCCTGACTTTCAATGATATAAACACATCCAGGCAGATGTTGGAATCACTTGTGATGAACACGGAGCTTCTGTTACACGGATTTCGTCACCAGGGGCGCTGCACTGGCAGCAGCCTCTGCCTACAGCCTGTCTGTCATTTCTATCTTTTTTTTAATTTTCAGTTAGTCCAAAGTCTGTTTTGGGGGGGAACTTTAACATTTCTATGTGGAAAAAGGTGGCAGGGTAAGGGGGAAACCGTTTCCCAGTCTCTTCCTGGCGGGGACGCGACTATTTCTCCGAGTCGCGTCCTCGCCCCCCACCTCGCGGCCTACCAGCTGGATCGGAGCGGCCTTTCCTGCCGGGGACCAGGAGCCGGACCAGGGCTGCTACAGCGGCGGCACAGCGCTGGAGTCAACGCGGAGCGGGCGATGCCTACCTGGGTCGCCGTTTGGAGCTCCGGAGCGTTGGGCCGCTGCTCCAACATCGTGGAGCTCTGGTGCGGAGAGCTTCCAACGCGGGCGGCGCTGAACAACATCGTGGAGTCCTGGGTCGCCTTGCAGAGGGCCTACAGCAGCAGTCTCCACCCGGCGCGGCCTGCGGACTTTGGAAGCCTCCAACTCTGGTAGGAGGGGGCCGACTCTGGTGTCCACGCCGCTGAGGACGTCCCGCAGCCCCGACGTCGGACTTGTATCACCCCGGCGAGCCGTCCTGGACATCGGGCCGCCCATAGCTGCAACTGTGGAGGGCTTGGGGAGGCCCTGACCACGGGGAACAATGGAGGAAGAGACTGACTTTGGTGCCTTCCCACACAGTGGGAAACTTTGATTCTGCTGTGTGGGGATGTTTTATGTTAAATTCTATAGTGTGTGTTCTTCATTTTCATTGTATGGCCGTATGGGAATTTCATTTCACTGTGCCATCTGGCACATGTGACAATTAAATGTATCTTGAATCTTGAATCTTGAAATCACCTGGAGAGTTTAGCTCTCACGAAAGGAAACATGGACAATTCTGGGAAATACAGGCCAGTGAACTTAACATCTGCAGTTGCAAAGTTACTAGAGAGTATTCTGTGGGATAGGTTACACAGGATAGAAAATCTTCACATTTGAAGATGTGACCATAAAGGTTGGCGAGGGCAGAGCTGCAGATGTTATATACATTATATTTGGACTTCAGTAAAACATTTGACAAGGTTCCACATGATAAGCTGCATGGAATTCAAGGAGAGACAGCCGAATGCATTGAAAATTGGCTTCATGGAAGGAAGCAGAGGGTAATACTGGAAGGTTGCTTCTCGGACTGGAGGCCTGTGGTGTGCCTCAGAGTTCGATGCTTGGCCCATTACTGTTTCGCATCCATATAATTATCGTATGAGAATGTACATTGCAAGATTAGAAAGTTAGCAGATGATACATAAGTGAGTAGGATCATAGAAAACGAAGATGGATCTCGAAAATTGCAGCGGGACCATGATTGATTAGGAATGGTGGATGGAATTTAATACAGAAGAATGTGAGTTGTTACATTTTGGAAAGTCTACATAGTGAATTGTAGGGCTCTGCAGAGTATCATAGAGCAGAGGGATCTGGAAATGCAGGTACATAGAAGTTGGGAGATCAGGTTGTAATTGTGCAGGACATTGGTAAGACCGCATTTAGACTGTTTAGTTCTGGGCACCTTGTTATAGAAAAGATGTCAAGTTGGAAAGCGTACAGGGAAGCTTTACAAGGATGTTCCCAGGGTGCGAGGGTCTGAAATGAAGGAAGAGGTGGCTGGGACTCTATTCCTTGAAATGCAGGAAAATTAGGTCTGATCTTATAGAGGTTATAAAATCATGAGAGGAATAGATCTGGTGGATGCACAGAGTTTATATCCCTGAGCAAGGGAATCGATAATCAAGGGACGGTTGAGGTGAATGGGGTGATTTAATGGGAATTTGTGAGGTAGCTTTTTCACGCAATTGGTCTATGGAACATTCTGCCAGTCCAGTATTTAACCCATGTGCAATTCAGTCCAATGATTCTACTGTAAATATCTCCCTTTCACAACTATCTTAGATTTAACTGAGGATGCGAGTCAGAATGTTGAACAATTAAATGCATTGATGTGAAGGTTCACCCCATCACTGTGCTACATACACATTGAAATACTGCATGTCCAGAGAAACAAATGCTGGAAAATGGACCTCGACCTTTTAGTCTTCTGGAGAATAAACAATGTGGCCCCGGCATTTTATAGAGTGAATCCCTGCGGCCACTCAACTAGGCCAAACAACAGTCTAATGATACGGAATGTGAGGCTGCATGTCAGGGATAAAATATGGTGAAGGTTTAAGGAACTCAATAAAGATAATTTTAAAGAACATTGCCGCTTACCTTTTGGGGTTTAAGCTATCCAATTTCAACACAGTATGGGGCAAGGAACAAAATTGTGATAATTTACTGTGGTCAAATAGTGATCATGTGTGTGAAACAATTGGTTCCTATCGTGCGAAGAATTATCTGGAATTAGAAAATGAACCAGAAGTCCTGGGAAGTAGGCCAAGGAAAGGCAGATGGAATTTAACTCCTAGAAATGAGTCTCGTCGCTATTTTACAAGAGAGGCAAAACCTGCATTGTGAATGATAGGGACATGTAGAGTGTTGTAAAACTGAGAGAACAATGAATATATGTACATAATTCCCTGAAAGTTGCAATGCAAGCAGACACGGTGGTGAACATTGCGCGTAGCATGGCAGCCTTCAAATGAGCACTCGTAAAAGAGGAGCTGTGGCTTCATATTTGTAAAGGAGTGAAGTCTAACACACTGTGACCTTTACTGAGTCCTTTATGATAGCACATGGCACACACGTCCCAGCACTGACTGCATCTAGTCTTCAGGCGTGCTGGAACCAACAGGGAGGAACAAAGGGAGGATCTCACAGTTATACTGATGTGGCTGGGCGTGGTTAGTGGTATTGAGGTAGCTACGTTATAGGATGCATGCATAAACCATCTACATCCTTCCCCTTAGGAAATTAAGAAATCAAAGATACAACAATAGCAGGAAGATTATACAAAACCTGCAAATCTAAACAAAATCACCGTAACGGTCAGGTGGTCTGACAACCCGACCCGAGCGGGTGCGCATGGCACCCTCACCCTCCCCACCAGAAAGAAGAGGAGGAGGAGCAGGAACAGCTGGAATGGAGAACGCAGGTGGAGACGCAGCTTGGAATGCGGAAGGGGAGCCGGCCGGCACAGGAGAGCCCGGGGAAGGGGACTGTGCAGGAGAGATCGGAGCAGGCGGAGAGAGAGAAGCACGGGAAAGGGAGGATCGGACAGGGGTTGAGAAACCCGGAGGAGCATGGTGAGGGGATCTCGGCGAACGGGCAGATGGGGGCATGCGAGTCGAGGGGTAGTTAGTGGGAGCAGGCTCGAAACGCAACCGAGGAGCATGCGGGGCCACAGGGGATGGCTTAGGTTCGTTGACAGCCAGCAGGTGCTGGCGGCTGCGGCGATAGATAGTCCCTTCAAAGTCCACCAAGTAGCACCGTGGCGAATTGTCCACCCCGACCACGGTTGCGAGTCGGGAGAAACCGGTGGAAGTCTGCAAGCGAACGACCTGGCCAGGCAGCAGAGGTGAGAGGGGGTGGCAGGACTTGTCGTGGGAGCGGCGCTGAACTTCATGCCGTTGAGCAATCCGTTGCTGGACAGCAGCAGGCTGAAGGACCTTTGGCACCAAGGATTGTTGTGCGATCGGCATCGGAGGGCGAAGAACGCGTGACATCAGACGTTGAGCAGGGGATCGCATGGTATTGTCCCTGGAAATGTTACGGAGGTTTAACAAGCCCTGGTAGAAATCACTGTTGGAGAGACGAGACTGTTCGAGCAAGGTCTTAGCGCTGCGGACAGCACGCTCGGCCAGGCCATTGCTCTGCGGGTATTCTGGGCTGCTGGTGAAACGAGTGAAGTTCCACTTCACGGCAAAAGCTTTGAACTCAGCGCTGGTGAACTGACGGCCGTTGTCGGTCTGCAAACGGACCGGGGACCCAAAGGTGGCGAAGTGTCGGCGCAACTTGTTGATGACCATCTCAGAGGTGATGGCAGGGAGAATGTCCACTTTGAACCAGTTCGAGTAGGAATCAAACAACACGAGGTATTGCTTACCACGCCAATCAAAAATGTCTGTGGCCAGCGATGACCAGGGCATGTCAGGGGCCGGCTGTTGTAGAAGCGGCTGGCGCTGCTGGTGAGGGGCAAGGGAGTTGCAATCAGGGCAGGAGGCTACACGGGCCTTAATGTACATTGCCATGCCAGGCCAATAGTACTGTTCTTGGGCATGTGAGACCGTGGCATCGGCTCCTGGGTGCGCCATGTGGGCAGCGGTGTAGTACGAGGCATACAGGGAGGCAGGGACGACCACCTTGTGACCCTTGATGATGATCCCATCCCGAAGCACCAGTTCATTGCGAACCAGAAAGAAAGGAAGCACACCCACAGGCAACGAGGTGCGTTTGTCGGGCCACCCGCTCCTGACGACGGCAGCAAGCTGTTGCAGATCGGGGTCATTGGCAATGTGCTCAACCAGGCACTGCAGCTGTTTGGAGGGAACAAAATTGACATTGAGAACCTGCAAATCCTCTTGTTCGTAGGGATGTCTGTCGCAGGGGCACCAGGGGCCTCTGCTCAGGGCGTCTGCCACGTGCATCTCAGTGCCCTTCTTGTACACGATCTTGAAGTCGAACCGCTGTAGTTGCAGCATCATCCGCTGCAGTCTGGCCGGGACAACGTGGATTGGCTTGTTGAGGATAGTCACTAAAGGTTGATGATCCGTCTCGACGGTGAACCTGGCACCGAAAAGGAAGTCCTTAAATTTGAAGCAGGCAAACACAACCGTCAGAAGCTCCCTGATGAAGGTTGTTTAGGATTGTCTGGAAGGTTGGGGAGTGTTCCCACGGGAGCGGCATACAGCTGCAAAATGGTTCATTTTACCACAGAAATTACAAGCTTTTCCAAATGCCGGGCACTGGGACTGCATGGAGTGGACATAACTGCAGTTGGGGCACTTCTTGGTACTCGGGACCCTGGATGTGCGGGCGGGACGCGGCGGAGGGCGAAAATTGTCCTGCCTGCGACGAGGCACGGCGAAGCCCGTTAGATTTACAGTACGGTTTTCAGACCCCCTCAACCCATGTGGCGGGACAACCACCTCAGCGATACGGCAGGCATGCATAGCCTGAGTTAGAGTGAGGTCCGGCTTCTGAAGCAGATCTGCACGTAGTTTCTGATCTAGCATGCCGGTGACCAGGATATCCCTGGTTAGTTGATCACGCATGGTATCGAAACGGCACCGCTGAGCCAGGTAGCGCAGGTCAGCGATAAAACACTCAACAGGCTCATCAGGCTGCTGCTTACGAGTAAAGAATCTAGCCCGCTCCAATATGCGGTTGGAGGGCAAGTCACAAATCTCCGCAAACTTGCGCAAGAGACATACCGGGTCATTAGCAGATTCCGCCGGCGCGACGACCTGGTCGTTGTCATCCAGGACCTCTGGACTGTAGACAAAAGCTTGAGCCCGTTTCATGGCGTCTGGACCGGCAAGGTTCAACAGAAGGGAGGCTTTGACCGCATCTGGGTCATTTCGGTGCACAATGTTAACAAAGTGATTAAAGTCCAACACAAAAGTTGCCCATCGTTCCGTAATGTCAACGTCAAAGACAAGGGGAGATGGTTTTCGGCATGAAGATGCCATGACAAAATGAAATTAAACACTGATACAAAAGGGAGAAATAAAAACCGATAAACAGGAGGCGCTAGGCTTACTTGCTGGCACCATGTAAAGGAGTGAAGTCTAACACACTGTGACCTTTACTGAGTCCTTTATTATAGCACATGGCACACACATCCCAGCACTGACTGCATCTAGTCTTCAGGCGTGCTGGAACCAACAGGGAGGAACAAAGGGAGGATCTCACAGTTATACTGATGTGGGTAGGCGTGGTTAGTGGTATTGAGGTAGCTACGTTATAGGTTGCATACATAAACCATCTACAATATTGATTCAGATTCAAGTTTGGGTCTGGAACAGTGCCTTCCATAATGCTTGGGACATCATTTATTTATTTGCCTCTGTACTCCACAAATTGATATTTGTAATAGAGTATATCACATGTGGTTAAAGTGCACATTGTCAGATTTTAATAAAGGACATTTTTATACATTTTGGTTTCGCCATGTGGAAATTACAGCAGTGTTTATATAGTTCCCCCCCCATTGCAGGGCACTGTAATGTTTGGGATACAGCAATGTCATGTAAATGAAAGTAGTCATGTTTTGTATTTTGTTGCATATCCTTTGTGTAGTGTATTTTAGGTACTTGGAACTGACTCAAAAGAACTCTCAGATACAGGAGTAAACTAACAAGCTTCTTTATTACAGTACGCCACCATGAGTCTCCCACAGCGCATGCGTCCCCTTGCACAAGACATAATATATGCTAATTACATTATATACATTACACTGCTCCCCCTTTAGCTTGGATGCAAATAACACCATTTCTACTACATTAAATATAATTGATTAACACACAGTTGCAAAATTATATTATTACAGTCATCTGACATTACATCCTCATAACTGTAAACTGTATCTAAACTTAGCACTTATAATGGTTCATTCCACTCATCTTTCTAATCCCTCTAACTCTACCTGTATCTCTGCCTCTTCCCTTTTTAAATATCCAAATCTAATTTGCAGATTTCTTCCTGTTCTTGATATTCTGCTAAAGTTAACATTTCCTCTGTTTCTGTTCTTTATTTGTAGGTGGGATCTGACACATGACTGCAGGTTTTCGTTTTTCAGTTGCTCAATTTCCTGGCGCTGCGTATTTATCTGCTCTTGTTGTATAATGACATTCTGCAATGCATAAACATTTGTCCATTGCTCAGTGAAGGAAGCTCCATGCTGGACTATACTGAAGTGTCCTAATCGCAATCGGTCCTGCATACTTTTGTCTCGACCGACAAGCTGACAGACCCATTTGCGCTCTGTATATTTCTCTTACTACATAAGCACAGTTGTGATACTGCACTACAACTGCTGTATAAATCGGTTTGAGGAAGTCTTTCCTATATCGTTTAAGTCTTTTGTATCGTTTCAGCCTTTTCTGTTGTGCATCTATTTGTCTCCTTGGGTCTTTCCTATTACCAACTTATACGGAGTACTGACTGCACTTTTACAGTAGCTCTCTTTTGCTTAACCCACTGCTTAACCACCATATTCTTGTAGGCAGAATGGTAATAGTTGCATCCCTCATTGACTGATATTGCACAAACTGGGAATGCCCTATTTTGCATGCTTTGTACCATCTCTGGATCGAAATGACTGCTTGTCGCATAGCTCTGTACCGTACCCTTAATCGGTAATCATGGTATGCAGCTTGCAGAGTTACTACAAGCCGCCTTTTGCATCAAAAATGCTTTCTTGCAATGCACATTCTTATGAACGACTTAATACAGCGTGCTGCCTTGGTTTTCTCTACCAATACTCTGACTTTGATCCCGCGGTATAAGGCCTGAATACACACCACTGCTTCTCTCAAACTCTTATACTGTCTCACTTGGACATCTTTTATCTTGCATGCTCTGTATCGTTGCTGTACAGCAATGGCAGACCAGCGTAATTTCTTAAAATACTGACGCTGTTTATACATCTGATAATAAGCCTGTATGACCTTGACAGATTTATGCATGCCCCTGCGCTACGGGGTTCGTGGGGCTGCGGGAGGAAGGACGTTCCTCCGAAAATGGCAGGCTGAAAACCAGTACAGGTAAGAACAAATTTCCCTTACCTTTGTTGGTGCTTTTTCCAGACGTGCCTGCTGTATTCTGAAGAGACTGGTGTGTTGCTGAACAGCAGGGAACCAGCTAAGGACGTCAGGGCACAGCCACAGGTCGTTACTGGTGTGTTGCTGAACAGCAGGCAACCAGCTACTGATGTCAGTATAGAGCTGAAGGGCTGCCAACACAGAGTTTGCTGTTGTTTAATGACCAGCAGCAGGCAGCAATAAATGTCGGCACCAGCATCTCCCAGATGGGAGCGAGTGCCCAACTTCACCCTAAATGGGTAGAGGTGCCCGTGAGTACCAGGACCATGGGGAACGGTCCAGTGCCCGTAGGCATGGGGACGGGCTGTGGGATATACCGCGTGCGACTAGTGCCCGAGAGCACCAAGGTCGGCAGGAGCGGTCCCATATATTAAGCACCCGCGACGACTAGTGCCCGAGAGCATGTAAGTCGGCTGGAGCGGTTTGCTGGAGTAAATTTCTCCATAGTGGCAGGCTCCGGGATTGGAGGATAGCCACAGTGGGCAAATAATATGTCCCACAGCAGTTTCCCATATGGGCTGCATGAAATGTCGGACGCCTCTGAGGAGGGTATGGAAGGTCTGACGGGGTAAAGCCTGAGCAGGTGATGGAGCCACTGTCCCCTATTGAAGGGGGGGAAAACGACCTGCCGAACATGATGAGCAGTACTGCCAGCAGAACTCACGGAGAATGATTTCGAGAAGGATGGCTGTGAGTATTGAAGGACTGTGAGTCCACCCATTAACTTCAAGCTAATAGTTTGCTGAAGTGTTGGCAAGGGTTCTATACCCCGGAATATTGTGGTGCTCTCAATGTAGCCATTGTTACAGGTGCATTTGCAGACGTGTTGGGAAGGCTGTAATACTCTGAAAGGTCTCATGGCGGGCATACAGCTTTGGCCCGCATGTTTTTTAAAAAAAAGGTGTACAAAATTAGTGACCTTAAGGATGCCGTTAGCACTATTTTTGAAATGTGTAGTTGAAGGGCCATTCAGCCAGCTCTAGACCCTAGTTTGCTATACTATGTGAGCAAAGGGCTATAGACCCCGTTATTTGGGGGGGGGGGGGGGGGGGGGAGACCTCTCTAAACAGGTAAAGAATTGGCTTGGTGGCTTGACTTTGGGGCTGATTAAAGCATCCTAAGGTTTTCTGGGGAAGACATTAACCTTATGTGCATCCTAAGAGAGGTAGTGTGTTTTTGTAATTATACTACAAAGAATTGGGCAGAGGTACCCAGCAGCAGCATCCTGTTTAGGGTTGGCCGGGACGACCACTGTGGAGATGCAAAGTAACATTGACCTTTAGGCTCTCCACAACCGCATATGAAACCAAGGAAAATAACTTGGTTACCACCAATAACCATGGAGGTAGGTGAATTTGGGGCTCCAGTATTAATAGGGAGCACGGAAGTTGGGGGGGATATTGCAACTTCATGTTGATGCTTGGTGTAATATATCTATGGACAGATATATCCTTAGCAGTTTTAAGGGATATCTGATAGAGTTCTACACGAACGAAACCCTCCAGTACATAACCGGATAGATATGCATGCTGTTATGAAATAAACTAAACCTGAACACCAGGATTTGTCTCAAACATCTTTATTAGAAATAAGAAAGATGGGGGATGCCGTATTGTTATGGATTATCAATACTTCACAATGTTGTGCAATATATTCATTTTAAAAATGGATATGTTCAGCAGTGCTAAGATTTAGTGTGCAGCAGGCTAGTCTATGGGAAGTATTAATTTAAGATCCTTGCTATTCAATATCAAACTGGGGGAAAAATTTTTAAACCAGTGTTGAGACTGCTGCAACACCAAAATCATAGAATTATGGTATAGTTGGATGATATCCTAATTGTGGGAATAATTTAGGAATTGGCATGTTAGGCAGTGGTTGCCACTAATCAATTGTTTGTGCAGCTGGGATGCATTGTCCATCCACTTAAGTCAAAATTGACACCATTAACACATTTAATATGTTAATGACTTACTAATATGGAAAGCCACAGAGGCAACCCGGCTGTGCTATTACAAACAGATGCCAGTGTAATTGGTGATGGTACAACTGATACCATCTCGAGCTATGGGGGAGATGGAATATATAAGAAGCTAACCTACATAACACTAAGGGTTAGAAATGTTAAGGGCATTTCATGGGCTAAAATCTTATTGCTCAGGAATGAAACTGCAGCATGGTAGATGGTAGATAGATAATACCTCGGTGATGGCATATATAAGTCATATGGGTGGAAAGATATCACCAGCTTGTGATGAATTGGCAAATTAAACGTGGGGAATGGTGTGTCCAAAGGAATATTTGGTTATTGGCTACGTATCTACGAGGGATACTAATTCAGTGGCAGACACCAGGCCACGAAAAATTATTGGAAGTACTAAATGGGTGTTGGATAGATGGTATTTGCTAAAATCAGTAAAGTAGGTAAGGCCGGATATTAGAATTGCATCCGGGGTTAAATCACCAGTTACCGAGGTATGTATCATTGATACCAGATCCTGAGGCAGAAGCTACAGATGCTGTTTCACTGCACTAGGGGAGGGTTTTTTCATTTATGTATTACCTCCTTGTCTATTTATAAATTTGGGGTACGAAGGGACATTCAACAGGAATCGGCATTGGGGATGTCTTAGTACCTGATTGGCTTACCCAACTATGGTTTTCCGGGGTACAGGACATGGTGCTGGAACTATGTATAACGGTAGACGTAGTCCTAAGTTGCTGGTGCATCCAGTAACTGAGGATAGCTATCCATGTCATAGAAAATATTGATTTAGTAGGTTGTAGACTCTAAAACACCGCTATGGGACATGGGGCTATCAAAAGAACTGTGGACATGATCACAGCAGCACGAAGAAGGTCTACTCTATAACAGTATTTAGGTCATATTAAAATGGACTAATTACTGCCATGATAACTTTCTGGACCACAGAAATAAGGATGTTCCGGGGGTGCTACAGTTGCTTACCAGCCTGCAATATGGAGGACTGTGTTTCAGCACTGTGAATAGTGCCGAAAGTGCATTGTCAAGTTATTAATGGCAAGAAACAGTAAGATAACTATATTTGGAATGTAAGTGTGGCTTTGATCTTGCTAAGAAATTGGTCGCCGGCTACAGCATTAAATCTGGATAACTAACTAGAAATGGTAATGCTGATAGCGCTAGTCACAGTGCATAAGCTCCAGTTATTGCTAAAAGTAAGACTGGATGGCTTCACTATTGCGGCACGAAGATTGGGGGTGTGATCCAGGACCGTATTATTAAACAAAATAGGCCAGGATTAGCGGGGCAGGTCATAGAATAGATGGCCTACCCGGAGGACTAATGCCTCTGTATAGTAAAGTACGGTTTTGTTATACAGTAAGGGAAAAGGCTATCAGAGGCAAGGAATTGGTGTTTTATCAGCTATAAGATACTGTACCATAGAGTGTAACTCAGACCATTTTGCGGTGGCTGAAATATGGGATAAGATAGGCGGGAGTGGACAATAACATATTTAATTCTCACCCCACCAGGGCTGCAGCTACATCTGCAGCAAAACGCCTTGATGTATCCATGGACCAAATCCTCAGGATTGCAGGATGGTTGTTGGAGAATACGTTTCAGAAATGTTAACAAACCAGTTAGCAGTATGGGAACGTTTTTTTGGGGAACAATTTAAAGTTCTGTATGATAATTTATCCCTAAAAATACAGGGTTATGATTGGAATTAATTCGATATTATTTATCATTTCCATTAAATAATTGGTATGAATGCTTTGAATATAATTAACAATTTCTCTCTAACTACCAAGGCAGTTGTGAAGCATGGACTCGTTTCCACGGCATGAGGTCACAGAGCTTTGAAATCTTTCATGGAGTCCCTCACGTGACTCCGAAGTAAAATAGTAAGATTAAACGAGAACTTACCAGTTTGAAGTTTGATCTGTATTTTATGAGGAGGAACGTTGAGGGAATACATGCCCTCCGCTCCCACCCTCATAGGGTCATATCTTAAGCTGGTATCTCTTTGATAATCTTGCTATTTTAGGTCAATATAGGGTATCTGTGACCTCACACCACTGCTTTGAAGGATGACACGCATGCGCTGTAGCGGGCTTCTTTCATGTATTCCCTCAACGTTCCTCCTCATAAAATACAGATCAAACTTCAAACTGGTAAGTTCTCGTTTAATCTTACTATTATTAACCAACATTTCATGTTAATAGACATTTAGAACATTTTAACCATATTCCTGCTATGCACACAGATTTACTATTAATAGAAACATAAAAAAATCAGAAATTAGGTGCAGGAGTAGGCCATTCGGCTCATCGCGCCTGCACCGCCATTCAATATGATCATGGCTAATCATCCAACTCAGTATCCCGTACCTGCCTTCTCTCCATACCCTCCTGATCCCCTTAGCCACAAGGGCCACATCTAACTCCCTCTTAAATATAGCCAATGAACTGGCCTTAACTACCCTCTGTGGCAGAGAGTTCCAGAGATTCACCATTCTCTGTGTGAAATAAGTTTTTCTCATCTCGGTTTTAAAGGATTTCCCCCTTATACTTAAGCTGTAACCTATTGTCCTGGACTTCCCCAACATCGGGAATAATCTTACAAAGAAATTTTACAAGTTTCTATAAGATCCCCTCTCAATCTCCTAAATTCTAGAGAGTATAAACCAAGTCTATCCAGTCTTTCTTCATAAGACAGTCCTGACACCCCAGGAATCAGTCTGGTGAACCTTCTCTGCACTCCCTCTATGGCAATAATGTCCTTCCTCAGATTTGGAGACCAAGACTGTACGCAATACTCCAGGTGTGGTCTCACCAAGACACTGTACAACTGCACTAGAACCTCCCTGCTCATATACTTAAATCCTTTTGCTATGAAAGCTAACTTAGCATTCGCTTTCTTCACTGCCTGCTGCACCTGCATGCCAGTTTCAATGACTGATGTATCATGACACCCAGGTCTCGCTGCATCTCCCCTTTTCCTAATCGGCCACCATTTAGATAATAGTCTGCTTTCCTGTTTTTGCCACCAAAATGGATAACCTCATATTTATCCACATTATACTGCATCTGCCAAACATTTGCCCACTCACCCAGCCTATCCAAGTCACCTTGCAGTCTCCTAGCATCCTCCTCACAGCTAATACTGCCCCCAGCTTAGTGTCATCCGCAAACTTGGAGATATTGCCTTCAATTCCCTCATCCAGATCATTAATATATATTGTAAATAGCTGGGGTCCCAGCACTGAGCTTTGCGGTACCCCACTAGTCACTGCCCGCCATTGTGAAAATAACCCGTTTACTCCTACTCTTTGCTTCCTGTTTGCCAGCCAGTTCTCTATCCACATCAATACTGAACCCCCAATGCCGTGTGCTTTAAGTTTGTATACTAATCTCTTATGTGGGACCTTGTCGAAAGCCTTCTGGAAGTCCAGATACACCACATCCACTGGTTCTCCCCTATCCACGCTACTAGTTACATCCTCGAAAAATTCTATAACATTCGTCAGACATGATTTACCTTTCATAAATCCATGCTGACTTTGTCCAATGATTTCACCACTTTCCAAATGTGCTGCTATCCCATCTTTAATAACTGACTAGCAGTTTCCCCACTACCGATGTCAGACTAACTGGTCTGTAATTCCCCATTTTCTCTCCCTCCCTTCTTAAAAAGTGGGGTTACATTTTCTACCCGCCAATCCTCAGGAACCACTCCAGAATCTAAAGAGTTTTGAAAGATTATTACTAATGCTTCCACTATTTCTGGAGCTACTTCCTTAAGTACTCTGGGATGCAGCCTATCTGGCCCTGGGGATTTATCGGCCTTTAATCCATTCAATTTACCCAACACCACTTCCCGACTAACCTGGATTTCACTCAATTCCTCCAACTCCTTTGACCCACTGTCCCCTGCTATTTCCGGCAGATTATTTATGTCTTCCTTAGTGAAGACGGAACCAAAGTAGTTATTCAATTGGACCACCATTTCCTTGTTCCCCATGATCAACTCACCTGTTTCTGACTGCAAGGGACCTACATTTGTTTTAACTAATCTCTTTCTTTTCACATATCTATAAAAGCATTTGCATTCAGTTTTTATGTTCCCTGCCAGTTTTCTTTCATAATCTATTTTTCCTTTCCAAATTAAGCCCTTTGTTCTCCTCTACTGGTCTCTGAATTTCTCCCAGTCCTCTGGTATGCTGCTTTTTCTGGCTAATTTGTATGCATCATCCTTCGCTTTGATACTATCCCTGATTTTCCTTGTTATCCACGGATGCACTCCCTTCCCTGATTTATTCTTTTGCCAAACTGGGATGAACAATTTTTGTAGTTCATCCATGCAGTCTTTAAATGTCTTCCATTGCATATCCACCGTCAACCCTTTTAGAATTAATTGCCAGTCAATCTTGGCCAATTCACGTCTCATACCCTCAGTTACCTTTCTTTACAACAAGACTGCTAACTAACCCTTCCTCATTACTCAATACCCAGTCTAAAATAGCCTGCTTTCTCGTTGGTTCCTCTACATGTTGATTTAGATAACTATCTTGCATACATTCCAAGAAATCCTCTTCCTCAGCACCCCTGCCAATTTGATTCACCCAATTTATATGTAGATTAAAATCACCCATTATAACTGTTTTGCCTTTGTCGCACGCATTTTTAATTTCCTGTTTGATACCATTTCCAACTTCACTACTACTGTTAGGTGGCCTGTACACAACACCCACCAGCGTTTTCTGCCCCTTAGTGTTTCGCAGCTCTACCCATACCGATTCCACATCCTCCAAAATAATGTCCTTCTTTTCTATTGCGTTAATCTCCTCTCAAACCAGCAATGCTACCCCACCTCCTTTTCCTTTCTCTCTATCCCTCCTGAATATTGAATATCCCTGGATGTTCAGCTCCCAGCCTTGGTCACCCTGGAGCCATGTCTCCGTGATCCCAACTATATCATAATCATTAATGGCTATCTGCACGTTCAACTCATCCACCTTATTACGAATACTCCTTGCATTGAGACACAAAGCCTTCATGCTTGTTTTTACAACACTCTTACCTCTTATACTATTATGTTGAAAAGTGGCCCTTTTTGATTTTTGCCCTGGTTTTGTCTGCCTGCCACTTTTACTTTTCACCTATCTACCTATTGCTTCTACACTCATTTTACACCCCCCTGCCTCTCTGCTCTTGTACCCATTCCCCTGCCACATTAGTTTAAATCCTCCCCGATAGCACTAGCAAACACTCCCCCAAGGACATTGGTTCCATTCCAGCCCAGGTGCAGACCATCCTGTTTGTACTGGTCCCACCTCCCCCAGAACTGGTTCCAATGCCCTACCAATTTGAATCCCTTCACCTTGCACCATTTTTCAAGCCACGTATTCATCTGCAATATCCTACTATTTCTACTCTAACTGGCCCGTGGTACTGGTAGTAATCCAGAGATTATTACCTTTGAGGTCCTACTTTTCAGTTTATCTCCTAGCTCCCTAAATTCATCTTGTAGGACCCCATCCCGTTTTTTACCTATATCGTTGGTGCCAATATGCACCACGACAACTGGCTGTTCACCCTCCCCCTCCAGAATGTTCTGCAGCCGTTTAGTGACATCCCTGACCCTTGCACCAGGGAGGCAACATACCATCCTGGAGTCTCGTTTGCGGCCGCAGAAACACCAATCTATTCCCCTGACAATTGAATCCCCTATTACTATTGCCCTTCCACTCTTTTCCCCCCCCTCATGTGCCGCTGAGCCACCCATGGTGCCATGAACTTGGTTGCTGCTGCATTCCCCTGATGAGCCATCTCCCTCAACAGTATCCAAAATGGTATACCTGTTTAGGAGGGAGATGACCGCAGGGGACTCCTGCACTACCTGCCTACTGCTTTGCTGGCTATTGGCCACCCGTTCCCTTTCTGTCCTCTTACCTTTTACCTGCGGTGTGACCAACTCACTGTACGTGCTATCCACGACTTTCTCAGCATCGTGGATGCTCCAGTATGAATCCAGCCGCAGTTCCCATCGTTCAATGTGGTCTGCCAGGAGCTGCAGCTATACACACTTCCTGCAAACGTAGTCACCAGGGACACCGACCATATCCCTGACCTCCCACATGTTGCAGGCTGAGCAAACCACGGGGCCAATCTCCACTGACATATCTTATTCCCAAATTAACTCTATATTAAATATTAAAAAACACAAAACTTTATCCTTTAAACTTTACTAATAAATACCAATAAATACTGTACACTCAACTCCCAGAATCCTTAACTCCCAGAATCCTTAACCTGAAGGCAGAAATGTAAAAATGTAAACCCGGGGTTGCACCCAATCAGCTGCTTCCTCTGGTCCTCTTCCACCAATCAGAGGCTTCCACCAGACTCCTTCTCTGGAACGTTGCCGATTTTGGTGTCAGGTTCTCCTCCCCGTGCACCAACGGCTCCCTGGGCCCCTGTATTTTATACTTACAGCGCAGGTACTCCTCCCCGTGCACCAACGGCTCCCTGGGCCCCTGTATTTTATACTTACAGCGCAGGTACTCCTCCCCTTGCACCAACGGCTCCCTGGGCCTCTGTGCCGGAGTGCCGGAGGATTGGCGTACTGCGCATGTTGTTCCATTGTTTAAAAAGGGGTCCAAGAGTAAACCTAGCAATTATAGACCTGTTAGTTTGACGTCAGTGGTGGGCAAATTAATGGAAAGGATACTTGGAGATAATATATATAAGCATCTGGATAAACAGGGTCTGATTAGGAACAGTCAACATGGATTTGTGCCTGGAAGGTCATGTTTGACTAATCTTCTTGAATATTTTGAAGATGTTACTCGGGAAATTGGTGAGGGTAAAGCAGTGGATGTTGTATATATGGACTTCAGTAAGGCCTTTGACAAGGTTCCTCACGGAAGGTTGGTTAAGAAGGTTCAATGGTTGGGTATTAATGGTGGAGTAGCAAGATGGATTCAACAGTAGCTGAATGGGAGATGCCAGAGAGTAATGGTGGATGGTTGTTTGTCAGGTTGGAGGCAGGTGACTAGTGGGGTGCCACAGGGATCTGTGTTGGGTCCACTGTTGTTTGTCATGTACATCAATGATCTGGATGATGGTGTGGTAAATTGGATTAGTAAGTATGCAGATGATACTAAGATAGGTGGGGTTGTGGATAATGAAGTAGATTTTCAAAGTCTCCAGAGAGATTTATGCCAGTTGGAAGAGTGGGCTGAAAGATGGCAGATGCAGTTTAATGCTGATAAGTGCGAGGTGCTACATCTTGGCAGGCCAAATCAAAATAGGACGTACATGGTAAATTGTAGGGAATTGAAGAATGCAGGTGAACAGAGGGATCTGGGAATAACTGTGCACAGTTCCCTGAAAGTGGAATCTCATGTAGATAGGGTGGTAAAGAAAGCTTTTGGTGTGCTGGCCTTTATAAATCAGAGCATTGCGTATAGAAGTTGGGATGTAATGTTAAAATTGTACAAGGCATTGGTGAGGCCAATTTTGGAGTATGGTGTACAATTTTGGTCGCCTAATTATAGGAAGGATGTCAACAAAATAGAGAGTGTACAGAAGTGATTTACTAGAATGTTGCCTGGGTTTCAGCAACTAAGTTACAGAGAAAGGTTGAACAAGTTAGGGCTTTATTCTTTGGAGCGCAGAAGGTTAAGGGGGGACTTGATAGAGCTCTTTAAAATGATGAGAGGGATAGACAGAGTTGACGTGGAAAAGCTTTTCCCACTGAGAGTAGGAAAGATTCAATCAAGGGGACATGACTTGAGAATTAAGGTACAGATGTTTAGGGGTAACATGAGGGGGAACTTCTTTACTCAGAGAATGATGGCTGTGTGGAATGAGCTTCCAGTGAAGGTGGTGGAGGCAGGTTCGTTTTTATCATTTAAAAATAAATTGGATAGTTATATGGACGGGAAAGGAATGGAGGGTTATGGTCTGAGCGCAGGTATATGGGACTAGGGGAGAATACGTGTTCGGCACAGACTAGAAGGGTCGAGATAGCCTGCTTCCATGCTGTAATTGTTATATGGTTATATGGTTATATTTCAGAACGTGAAAAGCGACAAAATTTCAGCATACTAAAAGTGACGATAATTCACCATGCAAAAAGCAACGAAAATTCAGCATGTGAAAAGTGACAAAAGTTCAGGATGCATGAAGCGACAAAATTTCAGGACAGGAAAAGGGACAAAATTTCGGCACACGAAAAGTGACGAAACTTCAGGACACGAAGAGCTGCAACAATTCAGTATGTGAAAAGCAACAAAACTTCAGGACGTGAAAAGCGAAGAAAATTCAGCATGCAAAAAGTGACAAATTTTCAGAACGTGAAATGCAATGAAATTTCAGGACGTGAAACGTGACAAAAATTCTGCACGCGAAAAGTGACAAAATTTCAGGACGTGAAAAGCGATAAAATATCAGCACATGAAAAGCGATGAAAATTTAGCACGCAAAAAGTGACCACATTTCAGCAGTCAAAAAGCGAAGAAAATTCAGCATGCGAAAAGTGATCAAATTTCAGGACATGAAAAGCAACAAAATTTCAGGACATGAAAAGCATCGAAATTTCAGAACATTCCCATATATGGCGACATACCCGGATATAACGACATTCCAGGATATGACGAATTTCCCAAATATGACGACATCTCGGATACGACAACATTACCGGATATGACGAAATTTCCGGATATGACGACATACCCGGAAATGACGACATACCCGCATATGATGATCTTCCCGGATATGACGACATACCCGGTTATGACAACATACCCGGATATGATGACATTCCTGGATATGACGACATACCCGGATATGACAACATTCCCGGATATGACAACATACCCGGTATATTCCCATATATGGTGGCATTCCCGGATATGACGACATTCCCGGTTATGACAACATTCCCGGATATGACAACATACCCGGATATGACGACATTCCCGGATATGATGCCATTCCCGGAGATGGCGACATTCCCGGATATGTGGACATACACGGATATGGCGACATACCCAGATATGGTGACATTCCCGGATATGACGACATTCCCGGATATGACGACATTCCTGGATATGACGACATACCCAGATATGAAGACATTCCCGGATATGACAACATTCCCACATGACGACAATCCCGGATATGACGACATTCCTGGATATGACGACATACCCGGATATGACAACATTCTCGGATATGACGACATTCCCATATATGGCGGCATAACCGGATATGACGACATTCCCGGATATGACGAAATACCCGGGCATGACGACATTCCTTGATATGTGCACATACCCGGATATGGTGACATACCCAGATATGGCGACATTCCCGGATATGACGTAATTCCCGGATATGACAACATTCCCAGATATGACGACATGCCCGGTTATGACGACATCCCAGATATGGCGAAATTCCTGGATATGACGACATTCCTGGATATGACAACATTCCTGGATATGACGACATACCGGAGATGGCGACATTCCTGGATATGGTGACATTCCTGGATATGGTGACATTCCCGGATATGAGGACATTCCCGGATATGACGACCTGCCTGGATATGGTGAAGTTCGCGGATATGACATTATTCCCGGAGATGGCGACATTCCCGGATATGATGATATTCCCAGGTATGATGACATTCCTGGATGTGACGACATACCCAGATATGACGATATTCCCAGAAATGCTGACATATCCGGATATGACGACATTCCCAGATATGTCGACATTCCCGGATATGGCGAATTTTGCGGATATGACGACATTTCCGGATATGATGACATACCCGGATATGATGACATTCCCGGGTATGACGACATTCCCGGATATAACCATATAACAATTACAGCATGGAAACAGGCCACCTCGGCCCTACAAGTCCGTGCCGAACAACTTTTTTTCCCCTTAGTCCCACTTGCCTGCACTCATACCATAACCCTCCATTTCCTTCTCATCCATATGCCTATCCAATTTATTTTTAAATGATACCAATGAACCTGCCTCCACCACTTCCACTGGAAGCTCATTCCACACCGCTACCACTCTCTGAGTAAAGAAGTTCCCCCTCATATTACGCCAAAACTTCTGTCCCTTAATTCTGAAGTCATGTCCTCTTGTTGGAATCTTCCCTATTCTCAAAGGGAAAAGCTTGTCCACATACGACGACTTTCCTAGATATGATGACATACCCAGATATGAAGACATTCCCGGATATAACAACATTCCCAGGTATGACAACATGCCCGGATATGACTAAATTCCTATAAATGCCGACATACCTGGAATGATGTTCTTTCCCGGATGTGGACATTTCTGGATATGATGACATACCCGGATATGATGACATAACCAGATATGATGACATACCCGGATATGACAACATTTCCGGACATGACAACATACCCGGTTATGACGACATTCCCGGATATGGCGACATTCCCAGATATGGCGAAATTCCAGAATATGACGACTTTCCTGGATATGACGACATTCCTGGATATGATGCCATTCCCGGAAATGGTGACATTCCTGAGTTTGTGGACATATCCGGATATGGCGACATTCCCGGATATGGCGGCATTCCCGGATATCGCGACATTCCCAGATATGACGACATTCCCGGATGTGGACATTCCTGGATATGACGACATACCCGGATATGACGACATACCGGCTATGATGACATTCCCAGAGATGGCAACATTCTCGGATATCAGGACATACCCGGATATGACGACATACCTAGATCTGGCGACATTCCTGGATATGACGACATCCCAGATATGGTGAAATTCCAGGATATGACGACATTCCTGGATATGGTGACATTCCCGGATATGAAGACATTCCCGGATATGAAGACATTCCCGGATATGACAACATTCCCAGGTATGACGACATGCCCGGATATGACGACAGACCCGGTTATGACGAATTGCCGACATACCTGGATATGATGTTCTTTCCCGGATGTGATGACATTCCTGGATATGACGACATACCCGGATATGATGACATAACCGGCTATGACGACAGATACAGATATGACAACATACCCGGATATTACAACATTTCCGGATATGACGACATACCCGGTTATGACGACATTCCCGGATATGGCGACATTCCCAGATATGGCAGAATTCCCGAATATGACGACTTTCCTGGATATGACGACATTCCAGGATATGATGCCATTCCCGGAAATGGCAACATTCCCGAATGTGGACATTCCTGGATATGACGACATACCCGGATATGACAACATTATCGGATATGACGACATTCCCATATATGGCGGCATGACCGGATATGACGACATTCCCGGATGTGACTACATTCCCGGGTGTGACAACATACCCGGTTATGACGACATTCCTGGATACGATGCCATTCCTGGAGATGGCGATATTCCCAGATATGTGGACATACCCGGATATGGCGACATTCCTGGATATGGTGACATTCCCGGATATGATGACATACCTGGATATGGTGACATTCCCGGATATGACGACATTCCCGGACATTCCTGGATATGACGACATACCCAGATATGAAGACATTCCCGGATATGACAACATTCCCAGGTATGACGACATGCCCGGTTATGACGACATTCCCATAAATGCCGACATACATGGATATGATGTTCTTTCCTGGATGTGATGACATTCCTGGATATGCCGACATTCCCGGATATGACGACATTCCCGGATATGATGACATTCCTGGATATGGTGACATTCCCGGATATGAGGACATTCCTGGATATGATGACCTTCCTGGATATGGTGAAGTTCGCGGATTTGACGTTATTCCCGGAGGTGGCGACATTCCCGGATATGATGACATTCCCAGATATGATGACATTCCTGGATGTGACGACATACCCAGATATGAAGACATTCCTGGATATGACGGCATTCGCGGAAATGCCGACATACCCGGATATGACGACATTCCCAGATATGTCGACATTCCCGGATATGGCGAAATTCCTGGATATGACGACATTCCTGGATATAACATAATTCCCAGATATGTCGACATTCCCGGATATCCCAGATATGACGACATTCCCGGATATGACAACATTCCCAGATATGATGACATTCCCGGAGATGGCAACATTCCCGGATATCAGGACATACCCGGATATGGCGATGTACCCAGATATGGTGACATTCCCGGATATGACGACATCCCAGATATGGCGAAATTCCAGGATATGATGACATTCCTGTATATGATGACATTCCTAGAGATGGCGACATTCCCGGATATTTGGACATACCCGGATATGGCAAAATTCCAGGATATGACGAGATTCCTGGATATGACGACATTCCCGGAGATGGCGACATTCCCGGATATGTGGACATACCCGGATATGGCGACATTCCTGGATATGCCGACATTCCCGGATATGACAACATTCCCGGATATGACGACATTCCCGGATATGACGACATTCCTGGATATGACGACATACCCGGTTATATCTCGGACGACATTCCCATATATGGCGACATACCCGGTTATGACGACATTCCCGGATATGACAACATTCCCGGATATGACAGCCTTCCCGGTTATGACAACATACCCGCTTATGATGATATTCCTGGATGTGATGACATACCCGGATACGACAACATACCTGGTTATGACTAAATTCCCGGAAATGATGACATTCCTGGATATGACAACATTCCCGGTATGATGCCATTCCCGGAGATGGCGACAATCACGGATATGTGAACATACCCAGATATGGTGACATTCCCGGATATGACAAGTCCCAGATTCCTGGATATGACGACGTTCCCGGAGATGGCGACATACTCGGATATGCCGACATTCCTGGATATGTCAACATACCCAGATATGACGATATTCCTGGATGTGACGACATTCCTGGATATGACGACATACCCGGATATGACAACATTCTCGGATATGACGACATTCCAATATATGGCGACATACCCGGTTATGACGTCATTCCCGGATATGACAACATTCCTGGATATGACAACATTCCCGGTTATGACAACATAGCCGGTTATGACGACATTCCCGGATATGACGACTTTCCCAGATATGACGACATCTCGAATATGACAACATACCGGATATGACAAAATTCCCGGATATGAGGACATACCCCATATATGATCTTCCCGGACATACCCGGATATGACAACATACCCGGATATGATTTCATACCCGGATATGACGAAATTCCCGGATATGATGACATTCCTGGATATGACGACATTCCCGGATATGATACCATTCCCGGAGATGGCGACAATCATGGATATTTGGACATACCCGGATATGGTGAAATTCCAGGATATGACAAGATTCATGGATATGACGAGATTCCCGGAGATGCCGACATACCCGGGTATGCCGATATTCCCGGATCTGACAACATACCCAGATATGACGATATTCCCGGATATGACAACATACCCGGATATGACGACATTCCCGGATATGACGACTTTCCCAGATATGACAACATTCCCGGATATGACAACATACCCGGATATGATGACATTCCCGGATGTGACGACTTTCCCAGATATGACGACATCTAGGATATGTCAACATTAACGGATATGACGAAATTCCCGGAAATGACGACATACCCGGATATGATGACATACCCGCATATGATGATCTTCCTGGATATGACGACATAACCGGTTACGACAACATACCCGGATATGACATACCCGGATATGACGAAATTCCCGGATGATGACATTCCTGGATATGACGACATTCCCGGATATGATGCCATTCCCAGGAGATGGCGACAATCCCGGATATGTGAACATACCCAGATATGGCGACATACCCAGATATGGCGACACTCCCGGATATGAAGACATTCCCGGATATGACGACATTTCTGGATATGACGACATTTCCGGATATGATGACATTCCCAGATATGATAAAATTCCCGGAGATGGCAACATTCCCGGATATCAGGACATACCCGGATATGGCGACGTTCCCAGATATGGTGAGATTCCCGGATATGACGACATCCCAGATATGGCGAAATTCCAGGATATGACGACATTCCTGTATATGATGACATTCCCAGAGATGGCGACATTCCCGGATATTTGGACATACCCGGATATGGCGAAATTCCTGGATATGACGAGGTTCCTGGATATGACGACATTCCCGAAGATGGCGACATTCCCGGATATGTGGACATACCCGGATATGTGGACATTCCTGGATATGCCGACATTCCCGGATATGCCGACATTCCCGGATATGACAACATACCCAGATATGACGACATTCCCGGATGTGACGACATTCCTGGATATGACAACATTCTCGGATATGACGACATTCCCATATATGGCGACATACCCGGATATGACGACATTCCCGGATATGACAACATTCCCGGATATGATAACATTCCCGGATATGACAACATACCCGGATATGACGACATTCCCGGTTATGACGACTTTCTCAGATATGATGACATCTAGGATATGACAACATTACCGGATATGACGAAATTCCCGGTTATGATGACATACCCGGAGATGACGACATACCCGCATATGATGATCTTCCTGGATATGACGACATCACCGGATACAACAACATGCCCGGATATGATGACATACCCGGATATGACGAAATTCCCGGAAATGATGACATTCCTGTATATGACGACATTCCCGGATATGATGCCATTCCTGGAGATGGCGACAATCACGGATATTTGAACATACCTAGATATGGTGACATTTTCGGATATGACGACATCCCAGATATGGCGAAATTCCAGGATATGATGACATTCCTGGAAATTATGACATTCCAGGAGATGGCGACATTCCCACATATTTGGACATACCCGGATATGGTGAAATTCCAGGATATGACAAGATTCCTGGATATGATGACATTCCCGGAAATGGCGACATACCCGGTAATGCCGACATTCCCGGATATGACAACATACCCAGATATGACGATATTCCCGGATGTGACGACATACCCGGGTATGATGATCTTCCTGGATATGACGACATAACCGGATACGACAACATACCTGGATATGATGACATACCCGGATATGACGAAATTCCCGGATATGATGACATTCCTGGATATGACGACATTCCCGGATATGATGCCATTCCCGGAGATGGCGACAATCACGGATATGTGAACATACCCAGATATGGTGACATTCCCGGATATGACGACATCCCAGATATGACGAAATTCCAGGATATGACGACATTCCTGGATATGCAACAACAACATGACGACTCCCGGATATGACGACATTCCCGGATATGACAACATTCCCCGGATATGACAACATTCCCGGATATGACGACATTCCCGGATATGACGACATTCCTGGATATGACGACATACCCGGATATGACGACATACCCGGATATGATGACATTCCCAGAGATGGCAACATTCCCGGATATCAGGACATACCCGGATATGACGACATTCCTGGATATGACGACATCCCAGATATGGCGAAATTCCAGGATATGACGACATTCCTGGATATGACGACATTCCCGGAGATGGCAACATACCCGGGAATGCTGACATTCCCGGATATGACAACATACCCAGATATGACGATATTCCCGGATGTGACAACATACACGGATATGACGACATTCCCGGATATGACGACTTTCCCAGATCTGACAATAAAAGGCTATCTATCTATCTATCTATCTATGTATCTATCTATCTATCTATCTATCTATCTATCTATCTATCTATCTATCTATCTATCTATCTATCTATCTATCTGAACATACCCAGATATGGTGACATTCCCGGATATGACGACATCACAGATATGGCGAAATTCCAGGATATGACGACATTCCTGGAAATTACGACATTCCCGGAGATGGCGACATTCATGGATATTTGGACATACCCGGATATGGTGAAATTCCAGGATATGACAAGATTCATGGATATGACGACATTCCCGGAGATGTCGACATACCCAGGTATGCCGACATTCCCGGTTCTGACAACATACCCAGATATGACGATATTCCCGGATATGACAACACACCCAGATATGACGACATTCCCGGATATGACGACTTTCCCAGATATGACAACATTCCCGGATATGACAACATACCCGGTTATGGACATTCCCGGATATGACGACTTTCCCAGATATGACGACATCTAGGATATGACAACATTACCGGATATGACGAAATTCCCGGAAATGACGACATACCCGGATATGATGACATGCCCGCATATGATGATCTTCCTGGATATGACGACATAACCGGTTACAACAACATACCCGGATATGATGACATTCCTGGATATGACGACATTCCCGGATATGATGCCATTCCCAGAGATGGCGACAATCCCGGATATGTGAACATACCCAGATATGGCGACATACCCGGATATGGCGACATTCCCGGATATGACGACATTCCCGGATATGACGACATTCCCGGATATGATGACATTCCCGGATATGGCGACATTCCCGGATATTTGGACATACCCGGATATGGCGAAATTCCAGGATATGACGACATTCCTGGATATGACGACATTCCCGGAGATGGCGACATTCCCGGATATGTGGACATACCCGGATATGGCGACATTCCTGGATATGGTGACATTCCCGGATATGACAACATACCCAGATATGACGACATTCCCGGATGTGACGGCATTCCTGGATATGACAACAATCTCGGATATGACGACATTCCCATATATGGCGATATACCTGGTTATGACGACATTCCCAGATATGACAACATTCCCGGATATGATAACATTCCCGGATATGACAACGTACCCGGATATGACGACATTCCCGGTTATGACGACTTTCTCAGACATGATGACATCTAGGATATGACAACATTACCGGATATGACGAAATTCCCGGTTATGATGACATACCCGGAGATGACGACATACCCGCATATGATGATCTTCCTGGATATGACGACATCACCGGATACGACAACATGCCCGGATATGATGACATACCCGGATATGACGAAATTCCCGGAAATGATGACATTCCTGTATATGACGACATTCCCGGATATGATGCCATTCCCGGAGATGGCGACAATCACGGATATTTGAACATACCCAGATATGGTGACATTCCCGGATATGACGACATCCCAGATATGGCGAAATTCCAGGATATGACGACATACCCAGATATGATGACATTCCCAGAGATGGCAACATTCCCGGATATCAGGACATACCCGGATATGACGACATTCCTGGATATGACGACATCCCAGATATGGCGAAATTCCAGGATATGACGACATTCCTGGATATGACGACATTCCCGGAGATGGCGACATTCCCGGATATGTGGACATACCCGGATATGGCGACATTCCTGGATATGGTGACATTCCCGGATATGACGACATTCCCGGATATGACGACTTTCCTGGATATGATGACATTCCTATAAATGCCGGCATACCTGGATATGATGTTTCCCGGATGTGATGACATTTCTGGATATGACGACATACCCGGATGCGATGACATAACCGGATATGACGACAGATACAGATATGACGACATACCCGGATGTGACAACATTTCCGGTTATGACGACATTCCCGGATATGGCGACATTCCCAGATATGGCGGAATTCCCGAATATGACGACTTTCCTGGATATGACGACATTCCAGGATATGATGCCATTCCCGGAAATGGCAACATTCCCGGATGTGGACATTTCCGGATATGACGACATACTTGGATATGGTGACATTCCCGGATATGACGACATTCCTGGATATGACGACATACCCAGATATGAAGACATTCCCGGATATGACAACATTCCCAGGTATGACGACATGCACGGTTATGGCGACATTCCCCAATATGTGGACATACCTGGATATGATGTTCTTTCCCGGATGTGATGACATTCCTGTATATGCCGACATTCCCGGATATGACAACATTCCCGGATATGACAACATTTCCGGATATGACGATATACCCGGTTATGACGACATTCCCGGATATGTCAACATTCCCAGATATGGTGAAATTCCCGAATATGACGACTTTCCTGGATATGACAACATTCCAGGATATGATGCCATTCCCGGAAATGGCGACATTCCCGAGTTTGTGGACATATCCGGATATGGCGACATTCCCGGATATGGCGGCATTCCCGGATATCGCGACATTCCCGGATATGACGACACATTCCCGGATGTGGACATTCCTGGATATGACGACATACCCGGTTATGCCGACATTCCCGATTATGACAACATAATCGAATATGGCAACATTACCGGATATGACTAGATTTCCGGATATGACGACATACCCGGATATGACGACATACCCGGATATGACGACATGCCCGCATATGATGATCTTCCCGGATTTGACAACATACCCAGATATGACAACATACCCATATATAACGGCATTCCTGGATATGACGACATACCCGGATATGACAACATTCTCGGATATGACGACATTCCCGGATATGACTACATTCCCGGATGTGACAACATACCAGGATATGACAACATTCCCGGATATGATGCCATTCCTGGAGATGGCGACATTCCCGGATATGTGGACATACCCGGATATGGCAACATTCCTGGATATGGTGACATTCCCGGATATGAAGACATTCCCGGATGTGGACATTCCTGGATATGACGACATACCCGGTTATGCCGACATTCCCGATTATGACAACATACTCGAATATGGCAACATTACCGGATATGACTAGATTTCCGGTTATGACGACATACCCGGGTATGACGACATACCCGCATATGATGATCTTCCCGGATTTGACAACATACCCAGATATGACAACATACCCATATATAATGGCATTCCTGGATATGACGACATACCCGGATATGACAACATTCTCGGATATGACGACATTCCCGGATATGACGACATACCCGGATATGACAACATACCCGGATATGACAACATTCCCGGATATGATGCCATTCCTGGAGATGGCGACATTCCCGGATATGTGGACATACCCGGATATGGCGACATTCCTGGATATGTTGACATTCCCGGATATGACGACATGTCTAGATTTCCGGATATGACGACATACCTGGAAATGACGACATACCCGCATATGATGATCTTCCCGGGTTTGACGACATACCCAGATATGACAACATACCCAGATATGACGGCATTCCTGGATATGACAACATTCTCGGATATAACGACATTCCCATATATGGCAGCATAACCGGATATGACAGCATAACCGGATATGACGACATTCCCGGATATGACTACATTCCCGGATGTGACAACATACCCAGATATGACGACATTCCCGGATATGATGCCATTCCTGGAGATGGCGACATTCCCGGATATGTGGACATACCCGGATATGGCGACATTCCTGGATATGGTAACATTCCCGGATATGACGACATTCCTGGATATGCTGACATTCCCGGTTATGACGACATTCCCGGATAAAACGACATTCCTGGATATGACGACATACCCAGATATGAAGACATTCCCGGATATGACAACATTCCCAGGTATGACGACATGCCCGGATATGACGACATTCCCATAAATGCCGACATACCTGGATATGATGTTCTTTCCCGGATGTGATGACATTCCTGGATATGCCGACATTCCCGGATATGACAACATATGACGACATTCCCGGATATGACGACATTCCCGGATATGACGACATTCCTGGATATGACGACATACCCGGATATGACAACATTCTCGGATATGACGACATTCCCGGATATGACGACAGACATTCCCGGATATCCCGGACATTCCCGGATATGACGACATTCCCGGATATGATAACATTCCCGGATATGACGACATTCCTGGATATGACGACATACCCGGATATGACAACATTCTCGGATATGACGACATTCCCATATATGGCGACATACCCGGATATGACAACATTCTCGGATATGACGACATTCCCATATATGGCAGCATAACCGGATATGACAGCATAACCGGTTATGACGACATTCCCGGATATGACTACATTCCCGGATGTGACAACATACCCAGATATGACGACATTCCCGGATATGATGCCATTCCTGGAGATGGCGACATTCCTGGATATGTGGACATACCCGGATATGGCGACATTCCTGGATATGGTAACATTCCCGGATATGACGACATACCTGGATATACTGACATTCCCGGATATGACGACATTCCCGGATAAAACGACATTCCTGGATGAACGACATACCCAGATATGAAGACATTCCCGGATATGACAACAGGTATGGCGACATGCTCAGATATGACGACATACATGGATATGACGACATTCCCATAAATGCCGACATACCTGGATATGATGGTCTTTCCCAGATGTGATGACATTCCTGGATATGCCGACATTCCCGGATATGACAACATATGACGACATTCCCGGATATGACGACATTCCTGGATATGACGACATTCCTGGATATGACGACATACCCGGATATGACAACATTCTCGGATATGACGACATTCCCGACATTCCCGGATATATATGATGACATTCCTGGATATGACAACATTCCCGGATATGACGACATTCCTGGATATGACGACATACCCGGATATGACAACATTCTCGGATATGACGACATTCCCATATATGGCGACATACCCGGATATGGCGACCTTCCCGGATATGACAACATTACCGGATATAACGAAATTCCCGGATATGACGACATACCCGGATATGACGACATACCCAGATATGGCGACATTCCTGGATATGGCGACATTCCCAGATATGTCGACATTCCCGGATATGACGAAGTTCGCAGATGACGACATTTCCAGATATGATGACATTCCCAGATATGATGACATTCCCGGAGATGGCAACATTCCCGGATATCAGGACATACCCGGATATGGCGACATACCCAGATATGGTGACATTCCCGGATATGACGACATCCCAGATATGGCGAAATTCCAGGATATGACGACATTCCTGTATATGATGACATTCCCGGAGATGGCGACATTCTCGGATATTTGGACATACCCGGATATGGCGAAATTCCAGGATATGATGAGATTCCTGGATATGACGACATTCCCGGAGATGGTGACATTGCCGGACATGTGGATATACCCGGATATGGCGACATTCATGGATATGCCGACATTCCCGGATATGACAACATACCAAGATATGACGACATTCCCGGATGTGATGACATTCCTGGATATGATGACATACCCGGATATGACAACATCCCGGATATGACGACATTCCCATATATGGCGACATACCCGGATATGACGACATTACCGGATATATTCCCGGATATGACGAAATTCCCGGATATGACGACATACCCGCATATGATGATCTTCCTGGATATGACGACTTAACCGGGTACGACAACATGCCCGGATATGATGACATACCTGGATATGACGAAATTCCCGGATATGATGACATTCCTGAATATGACGACATTCCCGGATATGATGCCATTCCCGGAGATGGCGACAATCCCGGATATCGCCCCAGCGCAGAGGGAGAAGAGGAGGAAAGAGACTGCAGATCTAAGACTTTTGCCTCCATCACAGTGAGGCGGTGTTGGGTGGACTCACTGTGGTGGATGTTAATATAACCATATAACCATATATAACCGTATAACAATCACAGCACGGAAACAGGCCATCTCGACCCTTCTAGTCCGTGCCGAACACATAATGTCCCCTAGTCCCATATACCTGCGTTCAGACCATAACCCTCCATTCCCTTCCCATCCATATAACTATCCAATTTATTTTTAAATGATAAAAACGAACCTGCCTCCACCACCTTCACTGGTAGCTCATTCCACACAGCTACCACTCTCTGAGTAAAGAAGTTCCCCCTCATGTTACCGCTAAACTTCAGTCCCTTAATTCTCAAGTCATGTCCCCTTGTTTAAATCTTCCCTACTCTCAGTGGGAAAAGCTTTTCCACGTCAACTCTGTCTATCCCTCTCGTCATTTTAAAAACCTCTATCAAGTCCCCCCTTAACCTTCTGCGCTCCAAAGAATAAAGCCCTAACTTGTTCAACCTTTCTCTGTAACTTAGTTGCTGAAACCCAGGCAACATTCTAGTAAATCTCCTCTGTACTCTCCCTATTTTGTTGACATCCTTCCTATAATTAGGCGACCAAAATTGTACACCATACTCCAGAATTGGCCTCACCAATGCCTTGTACAATTTTAACATTACATCCCAACTTCTATACTCAATGCTCTGATTTATAAAGGCCAGCACACCAAAAGCTTTCTTTACCACCCTATCTACATGAGATTCCCCTTTCGGGGAACTGTGCACAGTTATTCCCAGATCCCTCTGTTCACCTACATTCTTCAATTCCCTACCATTTACCATGTACGTCCTATATGTGTTTATTGTTGTTTTATTGTATTGTATTATTTGTATGACTGCTGCAATTTCGTTCAGACTTCGGTCTGAATGACAATAAAAGGCTATCTATCTATCTATCTATCTATCTATCTATCTATCTATCTATCTATCTATCTATCTATCTATCTATCTATCTATCTATCTAAACATACCCAGATATGGTGACATTCCCAGATATGACGACATCCCAGATATGGCAAAATTCCAGGATATGACAACATTCCTGGAAATGACGACATTCCCGGAGATGGCAACATTACCGGATATTTGGACATACCCGGATATGGTGAAATTCCAGGATATGACAAGATTCCAGGATATGACGACATTCCCGGAGATGGCGACATACCCGGGAATGCCGACATTCCCGGATATGACAACATACCCAGATATGACGATATTCCCGGATGTGACGACATTCCTGGATATGACGACATACCCGGATATGACAACATTCTCGGATATGACGACATTCCCATATATGGCGACATACCCGAATATGACGAAATTCCCGGATATGACGACATACCCGGGCATGACGACATACCCGCATATGATGATCTTCCTGGATATGACGACATTCCCGGATATGATGCCATTCCCGGAGATGGCAACAATCCCGGATATGTGAACATACCCAGATATGGCGACATACCCAGATATGGCGACACTCCCGGATATGACGACATTCCCGGATATCACGACATTTCTGGATATGACGACATACCCTGATATGACGACATTCCCGGATAATGCAACATTCCCGGATAAGACAACATACTCGGATATGATGACATTCCACGATATGATGACTTTCCCAGATATGATGGCATCTCGGATGTGACAAAATTACCGGGTATGACGAACATTCCCGGATATGACGACATACCCGGATATGACGACATACCCGCATATGATGATCTTCCCGGATATGACAACATACCCGGATATCACAAAATTCCTGGATGTGATGACATTCCTGGATACGCCGACATACCCGGATATGACAAAATTCCTAGATATGACGACATTCCAGGATTTGATGACATTCCCGGATATGAAACCTTTCCCGAAGATGGCGACATTCCCGAATATGTGCACATACTCGGATATGGCGACATCCCCAGATATGGCCACTTTCCCGGATATGGCGACATTCCCGGATATGACGACATTCCC